>NC_068444.1:22498202-22798202 GCF_023373465.1 Oncorhynchus keta | reverse complement strand
GCCAACAGCTCGCAGATACCGATTGGTTAGGCTACCTACATGATGAGAGAGAGATGTCAAACGGCAGCCAAATATCGCTCATCATGTCACCACAATAAGACCGTAGATATTTATTGGAAAGGAGCACTTTCATCACCCTGTGAAGTGTATCATAACTTATTTCATCTAGCCTAATAAACTGCATGTTTTTCCGAGTCTTAGTGGGAGGACAACATAATATCTTCGCGTAACTCCAAGTCTAATTCGATATGATGGTTATTATAGCCTATCAATATTTTCGCATAATGGCGTTTCCATCGCCATTTCTCTCATCCTTAAATATCCCACCTTTGTTTTGTCAACATTTGGAAAGTTTACTGACAAATGTTCTGTTTCCATCAGTCCTGTCTTGTCATGTGTTATCCAACATTGATATGTTTTCATCCTTTTGTACCGTTCTTTCAAGTTGCAGCGTCGACCTCGATACTGGCTGGCGAGAGCCATGAGTTCATTCAAAGGCGAGGTGAGTAGACACGACTTCCCGCCTGCCCTGGTGGACAATCAGGCTATGCATTTCAAATATTCTACAGAGATTTTCTTTTTTGCCCATCACAAACCACATCTAGAGTTTTTATGAGAGTAAAGTCAAACAGGAAGTTTCGGTACAATTTTATAAATGCCAACAGATAATTGTTCATTTGACATGGTTCGATTTTTTTTGTGTCGTAAAATGTATTATGCGAGAAATGGCGGTGGAAACTCCTTTATGCGAAAATATTGATATAATAACCATCATATCGAAGACAATTTGGAGTCATGCGATGATATGGTGTGTAGTCCTCCCACTAGAACTTGGGAAACAATGCAGTTTATTAGGCTACATATGAAATAAATAATGATGGACTTCACAATATGATGAATGTGCTCGATGGTTATCGTGATGCTTCTTTCCAATAAATATAGAGGATCTTATTCTAGTGATATGATGATTGATGCTTAACTGCCATTTGACAAAGACAAATATTCTCGCTCAATATCCATATTAATCTCATCATGTAGACTAGCCTGCCGGGACAGCATAACAGACTACCCGTACTGTATCTGCCAGCTGTTGGCTAGAGCGCACATTCCAAGACCAGAGTAGGCACATTTTCTACTTGACGCAACAGTTTTTGAGACAAGCTATTGCATTGGAAACATATTAAACTTCAGATTTTTATTCGGTACATGAAAACTTAAGCGAAATAGTACATTTTGTGTGCACTACGTCATAACGCAGTGTATTTTTCCCTCGAAAAAAAATATTTTGACGGAAACACATATCTGTTGGAAAAATGAGCATACTGTTATTATGCTGATTCAAGAATATTCGCATGAAAATCTGTACCCAATTGGATAGAAACCTTGCTACTTGGGTAAATAATGTTGTAGCCTAATATATATCTACTTCAGGCTTTATATTATTCCAATCATGTCATTCGAATGATTTGGCAGACTAGACAATAGGCCTGTTTCCATGCAGGCATATATATATATATATATATATATATATATATATATATATATATATATATAAAATAGAGAGAATTTGGTCACTCACTGCATAAAAAAGGCAAAGCAATGTAGCCTAGCTCATTAACCCATTTGCCTACATTGGTCTGCTAAAGGCATAAACTCCTATGTTTTTAGATGGGTATAGGTCTAGGTTACAGTAAATATATGCCTACACCAATTGATATGATGCTGCAGGAAATAGGATTAGGCTACTGATTACTTTTTTGTGTTGTTGAACAATAATAATTGCTAATATTACGCCAAATATTAGGGTCTCTTTATTTCAATGTGACATGGCACTCACTTGACTTGAATGTTCTCTGTTTCCATGGCAGCTGGCAGCAGAGAGAGGCCACCTTGGGCATAAGAGGTGAGGCCTACTCTTAACTTCACACCTCCAGCTAACCCCACCCCCAATCTCCAGCTTCAGCCAGGTATTTATTGTTCTCTGCACTGATCCAGCTTCCTCTATGGAACACCTTAGTCTCTCGTCCTCTTCCTCCACTGTTTTACACATGGCTTGGAAGTGAAAAAAGTTTGGTTTTACCAGGTGCATTCAACTTACTATAAAAAACTAAACAGTGATGTAAAGATTAGGAATGGGTTTTCGTGTATTGTCATTAGATTTGTTACTTAGACCAATTGTTGATGATCAGTCTTGCTTGGTTTGTCAGGGTATCTTTTGTCTCTGTATAACATACATAGATTTTGACACAAGTAAACATTCAATTGTTTTTTTTAGCTGAATGAATCAACACTACGACTTGATCGTATGGTTGATGAACTAACCATTTGAACGGGATCTTTAAAGTTAGCCTAAAGCAGATCTAGAAGTATGAGGTTGTATCTGATAGTAACAGTAAAACATGCTAAGAGGCCAATCAGAATCTGTTTCACAATATACAATAGTTCTAGGATATTTAGGTTATATTACAGGGAATACTTTCCCTTCAACAGAAGTAAACATGTACAGAAACAGTTGAACATGAATATGCAATGTAGGCTATGTAATCGAAAACCGCAAAGGAATAGTTGTACGTTTGTTACATTGACTAAATGGCTTAGTGGGATGGTAACTGATCATTTTACGTGAGCCGTGATACATTTGAAATCTGTGGCTATGCAGGGCAATACTTTAAAAAATATTTTACTTCAGAGTTGCAATGTTGGCTTCTATGGTGTGATTGAGATATTTTACAAATAGGCCTAATGATTTCTTCTTTCAAAGTAAAATTGCCTCACGATAGTCCAGACAGAAAGCAAATCTGTCATATTATGTCCCTTGAACAATGTATGAGACTGTTTTTATGTATCTTTTAATTTCACAGAAATTGGCCTGCCACCTCAGTGGATATGGACAGAGAAAGCTGCGATTTAGCAGGTTTCTTGGCAAGGACAAGACCTAGCGAGCGGATTGCCTATCCGTGTTTTGGGGCGATTAGAACCAGATGGGTCAGGTTGTGCCCTCCCGCCAGGCTAGGGCAGTGGAGTGACTGTCACTCAGACCCATCTGGGGGGGGGAGGGGGGGGCATGTTATGGCACTGGGGGTGCAAATGTAAACAGTCTCCGGTATATGACTGACACTCAGTTTTGGTGGTAGACCTGACATCCTCCATTTGACACAGAAACATAGAGGAATACAGCTAGAGCCAACTAGCGAGAAAGGGAAACATGCTGGAGAGGGACTGGAGAAGAGAAACATATTGATTTTTGAAAATTAGCATCCAGGGTAGTGAGATGGCAGGAAGAAGGGAGATACACATTTAGAAGAGTTCCTTTAAAGATGATCATGAAACATAGATGCATTTTAGCTTCGTCTGATGAGGTTTAAAGATAAGCACACATGGAAAGAGAAGGGGGAAGGAGGTGCAGTGGTGACTCTTCTCCTTCCTTTCATTCTTTCATTCCGCCACTCTCTGCTGATCAGGTTTCTCCCGGTCTATCAGCTGAGTGGTCGTATGGGGTTTGATCAATGGCAGGAAACCAGCAGATCAAATGGTAATTTATCTGAAAAAGATAGGCCAGTATCTACACAACCATGCCTCTGAGCTACAAGCTCTCACAGTCTCACGCCAGAATGAATGATTTTCAAATTTAGAAGTTGTTCCAATTAAGTTTTTGGCATTATCTTCGAATTCTTAAGGTTAGGCATTAACTCAGAAAGGTTAAGGTAAGGTTTGGAATAGGATTGAAACTAAAATATAAAAAACAACTTTCTATTGCTGGTGGTTCTCCTTGTGTTGTGGGGGTTGTGTGTAGTGTTTTTCCCCATAGTACACAGTAATGCTGAGGGTGGATGCATACAGCACACCTAGGGGGTTATTTAATATGCACAATTATTACTCACTCACTCTCCACCAGCTGTATGCAAATATACAACATATTGCCTTGGGTCTCTGTGGAGAACCTCACTACTCGCTCAGACTCACCATAGGCTTTTATCTGTAATGAAACTACACACTAAATTCATCTCTAGGTTTATTGATTTTGATATTTTGTATTACCATTGTTCAACAATGCGCAATAAGGGATTACAGTGGTGTTTCCATTTGGCAGTTGTTTGCTGTAATTCTGAAATAGTTTAAACCACTTGATTGTATTATGCATTTTAAATACATGTTATGAGCTGATATTGGATTAATTGCCCACATTCTCAGACTGTTATATTTTTTATTTATATTAAAGTACTTAAATAGGATACGTTTGCTCACGTATAATGGATTTCAGCAGACAATGGACCCCCTTCTTGTGAATTAGAATCGGCCCCAAGGGCAAAACTCTAACTGAACTACAATGGGATATTGCTCCAATGCTTTCCAAGAAATAAGACAATGTTTAGTATTTATTAGGATCCCCATTAGCTACAGCCAAGGCAGCAGCTACTCTTCCTGGGGTCCAAATATGAATAATAACTGTTGCATCTAAACAAAACAACCGCCTACATCATAAATATAACTATATATCATACAATACATTATTACATCTTTACTTGAATATTACACATTTACAATATAAAATGTACAATACTACAATAATACAATATTACAATGTGTGTGTGTGTCTAGTGTGTGTGTTAGAGTGTGTGTATGCGTGTGTTTGTGTGTGTCTCTTCACAGTCCGCGTTGTGCCGTGAGGTATTGTTTTATCCGTTTTTTAAATCTGATTTTACCATGCGTTTCCCAGAGTTTTTTTATGGACTTGGGGACTGTGAAGAGACCCCTGGTGGCATGTCTTGTGGGGTTTGTATGGGTGTCTGAGCAGTGTGTTATGTGTTTGAACGGACCATTTGGTGCTTTCAATATGTGAATTGCTCTCACAAAAACAAGTGATGAAGTCAATCTGTCCTCTACTTTGAGCCAGGAGAGATTGACTTCATGTTATTGATATTAGCCCTCCAATATTAGCCCAAATACTGTATTTCTATGGCATATCTGGAAACACTTAATTGACCACAATGCCTTTACAGTAATGATTTGTATCTAATCTACTAACTGAGCTGAGGTATTGTTCTTTCGTGAGGAGAGGGGTGTTCCTAATCTGAGCCCGATACAATGTGGTGCTGTGTTCCTAATCTGGGACCCTTACAGTAGGTTCTCCTGCCACCCCTTGTAACTCTTTGCTTCTGTCAAAATAGACATTCTCAAATTGAATTAAGGTCCTGTTCTGTGCTGCACCCCCACGGACCCCTTCGAGAGCCCTCCTGAACCCCCTTGGCCCGGTCCTGTTCCCCTCATCCAGCCGCCTCGGACGAATTAAAACCGATGTGGCCTTGTCTTCGCTGAATTACCCCTAACGAGGATTCACTGACTCCACCAGCATGTGCCTCTTGATGAGAGACAGAGACACAGAGACACAGAGACAGAGACAGAGACAGAGACAGAGACAGAGACAGAGAGACAGAGACAGAGACAGAGACAGAGACAGAGACAGAGAGACAGAGACAGAGACAGAGACAGAGACAGAGACAGAGACACAGAGACACAGAGACAGAGACAGAGACAGAGACAGAGACAGAGACAGAGAGACAGAGACAGAGACAGAGAGACAGAGACAGAGACAGAGACAGAGACAGAGACAGAGACAGAGACAGAGACAGAGACACAGAGACAGAGACAGAGACAGAGACAGAGACAGAGACAGAGACAGAGAGACAGAGACAGACAGAAAAATAAATGGGAGGATTTGTCCAGGCAAACTTAGCCTTGAAACCCAACACTTAATTCACTACAGATGATACAGAAAAGGTGGCAGAGAGAGAAAGAGACAAATATACTTATGTTGATAGTTTAAATCACTAGTGTGTGTAGTGTTTTAAAAACTGTTAGTGAAACAATTGAAACGTGGCCTTATTGTGAAAAGAGTCATAAAATGGACCTCTGTGAATCCATTTGATTCCATCATACAGAGAGATGAATGCCAATTCTCTTTCTTTCTTTGTGTGTGTGTGTGTGTGTGCCAGGGGCAGAGAAAAAATACATTCTCTGTCTTTGATAATGCATTAATAATAAAATGCAATGTTAAAACAATTCTCCAAGTGTGAGTCTCATTAATCATAATGGTTGACAACTGTTCTGGCGAGTGTCTGCATAATGACAGTAATGTGTAGCAGGGTTTGGTTGTCGGTAGCTGAAGTCATGGTGTTTGAGAATCATACTTTTTCCCAGAGGTTGTAAAGTTAATCAATGCAACAATATTTTTTATAGTATCAACAGATAATTATTTTTATAAAATGATGTAGCATATTTTGATATGAACACAAGGTTCCATTATTACAAATCAATGGCTACTCTTTTTATATCATTGCTCTTAGCTAATGTAAAAATAGAGTTATATATGTGATAAGACATTTATTTTTGATAAACACATTTCTACACACATCACCAACTGAAGAAACACAATATTTTGGCCATTACAGTCATCATACAGTTGCTCTTGCATGGGTCTACCTGAGTTACCCGTGGCCCTAAAATGAATTCTCTGGCTGTCACAGTTAAACGAATTCGTGAATGAAGTGTTCAAGTCCAGATAGTGCACGAGGTGTATGAGACAGAGCATTTGCGGTGACTATTCACTCATGCCACTATGCCTTCTTAACCATAATCCTTTAACCCCTGCTAACGACATATTTCACATCCCGGTGTCATGAAATCTCGATGTTTTTGCTATATTGACACTGAAGTTTACACGAATTAAATTTCAAAATATATTGTATAACCATAGATGCGACGGTAAAACTAATCGAGCGCACAATAAAATATGCAATTATTTCAAACGAAGTTGTGCACTTGAATTATATTCACTTAGAACAATTCGGCTACCAATTTAATAAAAAACAAACGTCAGTAATACATCAGGGTATAATGGATTAAACAATTAAAATAAATACTTTATTTTGCTAAATGTTTAGATTAACCTTTTAAATGGGAAAAAAGTGTGATATTAATTCGAAACGAAGGAAGAAGGATGCATGTATATGTTGATCTAAACATGCTGAACAATGTATTTTTATCACGATAATAAATTTTTTATGAGTTATAACATTCAAGGTCATGTCTTCCCAGAGAAGCAGAAACAGCAACAATTACACAACCATAACAATTTTATAATTAGAGTATAATAACATTAATTACATTATTATTGTTATTATTATTATCTTTCCCACAATAACAATAATTATTAGCATTATCTTTCATATAATAATAATAATAGTAATGATTATTATTCACTACTACTACTACTAATAATAATAATAATAATTAATATTCTGGAACGAGATGGGAATTACTGTAGCAGGTCAAGTACTGATCTTTAAAGTGGTTGTGACTTGTGAGCATGATATACTGGACTAAATGTGTCCCTACTGTATGTCAATGCTAAGGTTTCTAATAGTGTGAATATGTTTAGCAGTACATGTTCCTGACTGTCTCAGTGTTGGTCATTAGGTTTGATTGGTGTGTGCCATGTCTCTCAGGGTTACCCCAGAGGAGAATAATTGTTTGTTGTGATATTGTAATGAAGCCCTCAGCTTCTCTTCAAGGTAATTACCCACTCTGCCTGCCTCTCTGCTTTGGTTAATCAGGCCTCCTGCTCAGTGCTCACTCAAGTCATCATAAAAGACACCAGTGGTGCAACTTTGGATTTAGAAGTGGAGGGGATATTTTAATTTTATTTTTTAAAATCCAGTCAGATGAACATTCCAAACAGACTTCCCCTACCCATCCACTCGGAGGCGTCCTCATGGTCCTAAAGCACACCGCTGCCTCGTTTTGCATCACATTCCAATGATAAAACTGGTGGGGGACAAAAATACAATTTCGGAATGTGTGTGGGGGAGGGGGGACGACATGTCCCAAGTCAAATGTGCACCTCTGAAAGACACACTGAGCCTTCCTCTCGCATGTATCCATTCTATCCTAGTGTCAGTTGGCAGACCGCTGGGCTGTAGGGGCTTCTGCCGCCATGGCCAGCAATACACACATTCCCCTGTGTTACTGTAAAGAAGAATTTGACCCTGTCCATTGGCGGCAGCAGTGGGATGGAATCCATAGTGGGGGTCATATAGATGGACAGCCCCTCTGCTGAGGAAGCTGCTTCCTGTCCTTCCTGGGGAAAGCATTCCAAGCATGTGGCGGATTCCCCTCTACATGGTAAATAATGGAGGCGTTATACAGTACGACATGCCAAGGTTCAAGCTGTGCTCCTGTGCCACACGTTTAGTTGGCCTTCTCTCCCACCCTGTGGCAACAGGAGATTACCATTTTGTCAGTGAACTACCAATCTCATTATTTTGCACTCAATGATGCCAATGATAAGCTGTAACTAACCAAACAAATTCATGCATATTATGGGTTGTTGACTCCAGGTCCATATTCAACTTTTTAGATATTCACAAGAGGTAGAGATATAATTTGGGCCGATAATATCTTGTATATTTTACCAATGTAGGTATTTAAATAAAATTTGACCTCTTTACTAATATGAAAATTAGCCTGTGATAAATAGTTTATTTTACACATTTGTGTGTCTGTGGTTGTGTTTCTTTATTCAAAACCTGTATAAGAATACCTAATAAAATGAAATGAATTAATGAATGACTTTCAGCAGATGAGGAATCTTGCCTCGGAGCAAACATCATCCACCGCGGGTGATGTGGCCGAGGGTCAGCAGGTAGTCCCTGGTCAGCAGGTAGTCCCTGGCCAGCAGGTAGTCCCTGGTCAGCAGGTAATCCCTGGCCAGCAGGTAGTCCCTGGCCAGCAGGTAGTCCCTGGCCAGCAGGTAGTCCCTGGCCAGCAGGTAGTCCCTGGTCAGCAGGTAATCCCTGGTCAGCAGGTAATCCCTGGCCAGCAGGTAGTCCCTGGCCAGCAGGTAGTCCCTGGTCAGCAGGTAATCCCTGGCCAGCAGGTAGTCCCTGGCCAGCAGGTAGTCCCTGGCCAGCAGGTAGTCCCTGGCCAGCAGGTAGTCCCTGGTCAGCAGGTAATCCCTGGTCAGCAGGTAATCCCTGGCCAGCAGGTAGTCCCTGGCCAGCAGGTAGTCCCTGGTCAGCAGGTAATCCCTGGCCAGCAGGTAGTCCCTGGCCAGCAGGTAATCCCTGGTCAGCAGGTAATCCCTGGCCAGCAGGTAGTCCCTGGCCAGCAGGTAGTCCCTGGTCAGCAGGTAATCCCTGGCCAGCAGGTAGTCCCTGGTCAGCAGGTAGTCCCTGGCCAGCAGGTAGTCCCTGGTCAGCAGGTAGTCCCTGGTCAGCAGGTAATCCCTGGTCAGCAGGTAGTCCCTGGCCAGCAGGTAGTCCCTGGTCAGCAGGTAGTCCCTGGTCAGCAGGTAATCCCTGGCCAGCAGGTAGTCCCTGGTCAGCAGGTAGTCCCTGGCCAGCAGGTAGTCCCTGGTCAGCAGGTAGTCCCTGGTCAGCAGGTAATCCCTGGTCAGCAGGTAGTCCCTGGCCAGCAGGTAGTCCCTGGTCAGCAGGTAGTCCCTGGCCAGCAGGTAGTCCCTGGTCAGCAGGTAGTCCCTGGCCAGCAGGTAGTCCCTGGTCAGCAGGTAGTCCCTGGCCAGCAGGTAGTCCCTGGTCAGCAGGTAATCCCTGGCCAGCAGGTAGTCCCTGGCCAGCAGGTAGTCCCTGGTCAGCAGGTAATCCCTGGCCAGCAGGTAGTCCCTGGTCAGCAGGTAGTCCCTGGTCAGCAGGTAATCCCTGGCCAGCAGGTAGTCCCTGGTCAGCAGGTAATCCCTGGCCAGCAGGTAGTCCCTGGTCAGCAGGTAATCCCTGGCCAGCAGGTAGTCCCTGGCCAGCAGGTAATCCCTGGCCAGCAGGTAGTCCCTGGTCAGCAGGTAGTCCCTGGTCAGCAGGTAATCCCTGGCCAGCAGGTAGTCCCTGGTCAGCAGGTAATCCCTGGCCAGCAGGTAGTCCCTGGTCAGCAGGTAATCCCTGGCCAGCAGGTAGTCCCTGGCCAGCAGGTAATCCCTGGCCAGCAGGTAGTCCCTGGTCAGCAGGTAGTCCCTGGTCAGCAGGTAATCCCTGGCCAGCAGGTAGTCCCTGGCCAGCAAGTAGTCCCTGGTCAGCAGGTAGTCCCTGGCCAGCAGGTAGTCCCTGGTCAGCAGGTAGTCCCTGGCCAGCAGGTAGTCCCTGGTCAGCAGGTAATCCCTGGCCAGCAGGTAGTCCCTGGCCAGCAGGTAGTCCCTGGCCAGCAGGTAATCCCTGGCCAGCAGGTAATCCCTGGCCAGCAGGTAGTCCCTGGCCAGAAGGTAGTCCCTGGCCAGCAGGTAGTCCCTGGCCAGCAGGTAGTCCCTGGTCAGCAGGTAATCCCTGGCCAGCAGGTAGTCCCTGGCCAGCAGGTAATCCCTGGCCAGCAGGTAGTCCCTGGTCAGCAGGTAGTCCCTGGTCAGCAGGTAATCCCTGGCCAGCAGGTAGTCCCTGGTCAGCAGGTAATCCCTGGCCAGCAGGTAGTCCCTGGTCAGCAGGTAATCCCTGGCCAGCAGGTAGTCCCTGGCCAGCAGGTAGTCCCTGGTCAGCAGGTAGTCCCTGGCCAGCAGGTAATCCCTGGCCAGCAGGTAGTCCCTGGTCAGCAGGTAGTCCCTGGCCAGCAGGTAGTCCCTGGTCAGCAGGTAGTCCCTGGCCAGCAGGTAGTCCCTGGCCAGCAGGTAGTCCCTGGCCAGCAGGTAATCCCTGGCCAGCAGGTAGTCCCTGGTCAGCAGGTAGTCCCTGGCCAGCAGGTAGTCCCTGGCCAGCAGGTAATGTCAGGCAAAATCAGAGCTGTTGATGTTTTCAAAGTGTTTGAATGCACCTTTTACTATATGACACACTCATGACAAAGTCTGACAACTTGACAAACTTCCTGAAGACGATAGAAATAAGGAAATTCAAGAACAGCTCTGGTGTCTCAAAATGACTATTTCCTCTGAGTGAAAGGCTCCCCCCCCCCACATTTTGAAATGGCATTTTTGTCCCCCCCAGTTTTATCATTGGAATGTGATACAAAACGAGGCAGCGGTGTGCTTTAGGACCATGCGGATGCCTCCGAGCAGTCAGGTAGGCTGTTTGGAGTGTTTATCCCAAAAAAAATAATAATAATAAAAATATGAAAAAATTCTCCCCCCCTGATATTGACTATCCTACATAGTAAATCAGACATCTCCTGTGTACATTGGTAGACTGTGAGTTCCTTCAAAAGAGGGATCCCTCCCAAAGCATCCAGTGCCATCACAGAAAGCCTGTAGTTCTCAATGGACAATGTCTCCAGATTAGTCAGGTCACTGAATGTGTTGGATGAAAGGGATGAATTGTAACACTTATTGGACTCACAGGACAGGTAGAAGGTCCTGACATGGGAGAGGCCCTTGAAGGTCCCAGGGAGAATCCTGGGCAGACAGCCCCCTTTGTAAAGGCTGTGGAGGGCATGGAATGGAGAGAGAGCTCCAGCCTGCAGGATGGATCCACTTCTAGAGGGTTTGGTAGTGAGACAGGACGATGGACAGGTTCAGTTTGAGGTCACATACATCCCAGCAAGCGGCACTGAAGTTGATGTAAGAATAGGCCATTTTAATAATGTCCAATACTGATTGTCTTCTCATAAAGGATGCATTTGTTACTCAGCCAACCCCATGATCCCAAAACCAAACCGCACAAAATCCCAAACAGAGCAAAGACCAACCTCAGTAGTAGAGACACTTGCAGATGATGTTATGTTTGTTTTGTTTTTCCAAGGGAAATGATTTCAGGAATTGATTTCAGTTTCTGTTTCTATTAAGTTTAGTTTCATTTTATCCAGTGAAGGTCAGTTTATTCAATGACTGCAATAGCTCATTGACAAGCAGAATGCTTTATCCAATGGCATGAGACCCTGATGGGACTTCTTGTCCATAAATTGAAGATCTGGAGTTCTTCCACTGCTTTGCCTGTTTCCTGTGTTCTATCTTCTCTTTTTCTATCTATCGCTTTTTCTATCTGTTCAGTCTCTGATCTTTTTGCATATTGTTTGGACAGAGAGAGAGAGGCTGTTTGGCACAAATAAGGTTATTATTGCTCACCACTGTCTAACATCCCTTTCCACAGAGCATAGTCTGAGGACACCCTTGACTAACACTAACCTTTTTAGGCCCAGAAGCATAAGTAACTATAGGCCCAGAACTATAGGTAACTGTAGGCCCAGAACTATAGGTAACTGTAGGCCCAGAACTATAGGTAACTATAGCCCCATAACTATAGGTAACTGTAGGCCCAGAACTATAGGTAACTGTAGGCCCAGGACTATAGGTAGCTGTAGGCCCGTAACTATAGGCCCAGAACTATAGGTAACTGTAGGCCCAGAACTATATTTGTAAGTCGCTCTGGATAAGAGCATCTGCTAAATGACTTAAATGTAAATGTAAATGTATAGATAGCTGTAGGCCCAGAACTATAGGTAACTGTAGGCCCAGAACTATACGTAACTGTAGGCCCAGAACTATAAGTAACTGTAGGCCCAGAATTATAGGTAACTATAGGCCCAGAACTACCATGTCATACCTTTTCAGTAAAGACACACATTAACAGAGAGGTTCTACAGATATTTGTTTACCGTAAGGTTTAAGACAATAATTGTATCCATAGCTTAATTTTCCCATTCCATCCATATCCATATAATGTCAAAATAAATCTTTCCCAACTACATAATGTACAGTATGATTGCCTGCATATTTGGTGAGCTTCAAACACAACGTTTTAAAGAAAAATGACATGAAAATAAAACAAACTAACATTGTATGGTGTTAATTAGGCCTAGGTGTTCAGCACTCTTGTGCAGCATGTGTTTTGCATGTGTATGATGATGATGATGACTATGATGATGATTGGTTAATTGCAGGCAGGTTGTGATTGTAGTAAAATAACTTGTGCTGTGTGAGTGTCCATATTTCACAAGCTGAATTGAGAGGGGAATGGACAAGGGTGCCGGTGAGAGGCGTGTAATATGTTTAACTACGGTAAAGTAGTGTTTTGAGAATTGGTAATTGCTTACATCCCTCTCTGGCAACGGGGACACTGTCCAGAACTCAAGGTACACACGCACACGCAAACGCACACACATGTATGTGTTCTTGTGTAGCGTGTTTCAGGGTCTTCATGGCATAGAGCCAAAGCGTCACTCTGACATTTCGAGGCATTGACTAACTGGCAAAAACAGTAGAAGAGAGGTTTTTCTGTTGCAGAGATAAATGAAACAGAAAAACAGTAGAAGAGAGGTTTTTCTGTTGCAGAGATAAATGAAACAGAAAAACAGTAGAAGAGAGGTTTTTCTGTTGCAGAGATAAATGAAACAGAAAAACAGTAGAAGAGAGGTTTTTCTGTTGCAGAGATAAATGAAACAGAAAAACAGTAGAGGAGAGGTTTTTCTGTTGCAGAGATAAATGAAACAGAAAAACAGTAGAAGAGAGGTTTTTCTGTTGCAGAGATAAATGAAACAGAAAAACAGTAGAAGAGAGGTTTTTCTGTTGCAGAGATAAATGCATTCAACACCATAGTAAAATCACCCTGTCCTCTGTTTTGGACTCTAGATTATGCTCATAATTGAATATTCCACCTCAGAGTGGAGAGTGAGACAGTCAGACATAACCACAATACCACTTTTTGCATAAGAGGAACTTTTCAAACTCATAATATTTATTTGATAATGTTTTGACGACGTGGCAAGTCAGAACTGTGAACCTCTCTCCAACATAGTAATTTAACGACAGAGTGGATAAGGTTTCTTTTACCCTCTTACTTTTGCAAATTTTCTTTGAATAAATAAGACAGCCTTCCAGGTCTTTCTATCTGAGCCATACCTTATGTGTGTCATAGGTTTGTGTACCATAACATGCTCACTTCTTAGAATCGTTTTTTGTTTCAAGGAAATGGACACAAAAATATACAGAATTCTGTGTAATTATATGTGAAAGTTTATTTAAGTTTTGAGGGAAAAATGAAGAGAAAAAAACTAGACAAGGGTCTATACGTGTTCACAAGGAGTGAGTGCCTGATGTTGTCTAGGGCAATCTAGCAGGCTGAATGGTTTGAATTTACTGCTCTACGACAGTAAAATTGTCCTAATCACTAGGTAAACAGATACTTCCCCTCCTATCAGAGCGCACCGGCAAATGGGGGAAAAAACGTTCTTTGTTAATTGTTGTTTTCCTACTTATTCTGATTTAAAAACACCAGCATAATTATTTGTAAGTACCACTTTGATTTTGTGAATTTGTTTGAAAGAGACTTAAGGTGTTTCACTGAATTATTCACTTAGGTTTGGTTGTGAAGTTTGCTTGCAGCATTTTAAGTCACATTAGAAAGGAAAGCTGGGAGCTGGGTTGTGTTACATAGCTGTTGCTCTTTTTGAATTACCTGATTTTAATCTGACCTGACCTCCTGAAAACTTTTTCATCTTACCCTTACATAAAATAATATATTTGAAAGCTATACCCACTCAATGAAATATATCAATTAATTTATTTATTCTACATTAACTATTTAATCACAATATTTAATCATGTATAATTTCATATAGTATATATAAAAAATGATTTCCCCCAAAATTATGGAAAAAAAATCTATAACATTTATTTAGATATTTTCTGCAACAATACTATGAATCTGAGGAAGAAGAAAAGACACCAGGGTTAGATGGGCCAGAAGAGAAGGAAGCAACACGACTCAACTGCCTGTGAACAGTGGGCTGCTCTCTCCTCTCCAGTGCTGGCTCCAGTTGTTTCACTGCATGCCGGTGGTCCGGGGGTGGTGTGCTGCTCTGGGTGTCCCGGGGCCTGGGGGCCTGGGGGTCTGGGCCCAGGACTGGGTGTAGGTCTGGGACAGGCATGCCAGCTTCCACAGGTGCCTGGCTGGAGGACGGAGGATTGTTAGTAGGGAACATAGCAGGGCTTACTGGAAACAAGAAGACAGGCCACACTCATTAATTACACTGGAAACACTCAAAATTGCAGGCCATTGAATTTCTCCAGCTCATGTGCCCATAGATGTCAACACTCACACGCATACTGAGACCTATTACAATTGGGTAGTGTTATGCATGTCAAATGTGTGGTGTTATGCATGTCAAATGGGTGGTGTTATGCATGTCAAATGTGTGGTGTTATGCATGTCAAATGGGTGGTGTTATGCATGTCAAATGGGTGGTGTTATGCATGTCAAATGGGTAGTGTTATGCATGTCAAATGGGTGGTGTTATGCATGTCAAATGGGTGGTGTTATGCATATCAAATGGGTGGTGTTATGCATGTCAAATGTGTGGTGTTATGCATGGTAAATGGGTGGTGTTATGCATGTCAAATGGGTAGTGTTATGCATGTCAAATGGGTAGTGTTATGCATGTCAAATGGGTGGTGTTATGCATGTCAAATGGGTGGTGTTATGCATATCAAATGGGTGGTGTTATGCATGTCAAATGGGTGGTGTTATGCATATCACATGGGTGGTGTTATGCATATCAAATGGGTAGTGTTATGCATATCAAATGGGTGGTGTTATGGATATCAAATGGGTGGTGTTATGGATATCACATGGGTGGTGTTATGCTTATCAAATGGGTGGTGTTATGCATATCAAATGGGTGGTGTTATGCATATCAAATGGGTGGTGTTATGCATATCAAATGGGTGGTGTTATGCATATCAAATGGGTGGTGTTATGCATATCAAATGGGTGGTGTTATGCATATCAAATGGGTGATGTTATGCATATCAAATGGGTGGTGTTATGCATATCAAATGGGTGGTGTTTATGCATATGAAATGGGTGGTGTTATGCATATCAAATGGGTGGTGTTATGCATATCACATGGGTGGTGTTATGCATATCAAATGGGTGGTGTTATGCATATCAAATGGGTGGTGTTATGCATATCAAATGGGTGGTGTTATGCATATCAAATGGGTGGTGTTATGCATATCAAATGGTTGGTGTCATGCATGTCAAATGGGTGGTGTTATGCATATCACATGGGTGGTGTTATGCATATCAAATGGGTGGTGTTATGGATATCAAATGGGTGGTGTTATGGATATCACATGGGTGGTGTTATGGATATCAAATGGGTGGTGTTATGGATATCAAATGGGTGGTGTTATGCATATCAAATGGGTGGTGTTATGCATATCAAATGGGTAGTGTTATGCATATCAAATGGGTGGCGTTATGCATATCAAATGGGTGATGTTATGCATATCAAATGGGTGGTGTTATGCATATCAAATGGGTGGTGTTTATGCATATGAAATGGGTGGTGTTATGCATATCAAATGGGTGGTGTTTATGCATATGAAATGGGTGGTGTTATGCATATCAAATGGGTGGTGTTATGCATATCAAATGGGTGGTGTTATGCATATCAAATGGGTGGTGTTATGCATATCAAATGGGTGGTGTTTATGCATATGAAATGGGTGGTGTTATGCATATCAAATGGGTGGTGTTTATGCATATGAAATGGGTGGTGTTATGCATATCAAATGGGTGGTGTTATGCATATCAAATGGGTGGTGTTATGCATATCAAATGGGTGGTGTTATGCATATCACATGGGTGGTGTTATGGATATCAAATGGGTGGTGTAATGCATGTCTGAATATAGGCACAAAGTTACATGTACTCTGTCTCGCAGACTATTTCCAACCTCTGCAAGTAATGGCAGACATTTGAATTAAATCTAGTCGGTTTCAATGATATGATGTTGCTTTTTAACACAAGTTAATGTTTGTTTGGAGGTCAAAATGGAATAAAAGTGTGCTTTCAAAAATGTCAATGTGATGATTTAAATGCTATAAATATATAGCAGGGGATATTAAAGAAGAACTATTACTACCTCCAGTGATACAGTATTTTTTTCCAACATTGAAATGAAATTCATCATTGATAATCACACAGGTGATGTAGTATGTACTTCAGAATATTTTCTAATTAGGGGAAACATATTGAATGTCTGGTCTCCGCTGGTCATCAGTTAGACATCTACAGTATATCTTACATGAAAAGCATGAAGCAGCGTGTCTCAGCCTCAGTCTTGGCCTGGTAGTGTGTCCAAGTACTGGCCTGCATAGTGCAGGGTAAGTAAAAGTGATTTAATGTAGAGGGGTAGTGACTTTCTCTCAGAAACCAAATACTGGAGTATAGAGTTTCAGCCATATGGATTATAGTGTGTCTGTGTCTTGAACCTAATATCTGAGTATAGAGTATCCCGGTCAGTGCTAGAATACTGAAGTATAGTGTGTCTCATCGTATGATCTGGTGTTAGAAAACATTTGTCTTATATTGTGCACAGGGATCTAATGTTAGATTACACAGAGTTGAGATAGTCTGGTTTCAAAATATACTTACGTTATTAGTGCTTTGATTTAAGATCAAAACACTAATACTCGAAGGCTCAGTCCACCACAGGTGTCTGCATGTGGTGTACTGTGAAATGATTTGTATTAATTAGTACGGATAGGCTTTTAGAGTGTGTTTGTTCGTTTATTGGTTCATTAGGGATGGAGTTACACTAGAATGAGCTCTGGCTTTCAACTAATATAATTATTAGGAAGATAAACAAGTACCACTTGTAGGCTGTAATATCTTTCTCACCACCGTTCACTTTTTTCTTTGTCATCCTTTCTTTCTCTCTCTCTGGCTGTCCCTGTCGCTATCATTCTCTCTCTCTCTGGTTGTCCCTGTCGCTATCATTCTCTCTCTCTCTGGTTGTCCCTGTCGCTATCATTCTCTCTCTCTCTGGTTGTCCCTGTCGCTATCATTCTCTCTCTCTCTGGTTGTCCCTGTCGCTATCATTCTCTCTCTCTCTGGTTGTCCCTGTCGCTATCATTCTCTCTCTCTCTGGTTGTCCCTGTCGCTATCATTCTCTCTCTCTCTGGTTGTCCCTGTCGCTATCATTCTCTCTCTCTCTGGTTGTCCCTGTCGCTATCATTCTCTCTCTCTCTGGTTGTCCCTGTCGCTATCATTCTCTCTCTCTCTGGCTGTCCCTGTCGCTATCATTCTCTCTCTCTCTGGTTGTCCCTGTCGCTATCATTCTCTCTCTCTCTGGTTGTCCCTGTCGCTATCATTCTCTCTCTCTCTGGTTGTCCCTGTCGCTATCATTCTCTCTCTCTCTGGCTGTCCCTGTCGCTATCATTCTCTCTCTCTCTGGCTGTCCCTGTCACTATCATTCTCTCTCTCTCTGGCTGTCCCTGTCGCTATCATTCTCTCTCTCTCTGGCTGTCCCTGTCGCTATCATTCTCTCTCTCTCTGGCTGTCCCTGTCGCTATCATTCTCTCTCTCTCTGGCTGTCCCTGTCGCTATCATTCTCTCTCTCTCTGGTTGTCCCTGTCGCTATCATTCTCTCTCTCTCTGGTTGTCCCTGTCGCTATCATTCTCTCTCTCTCTGGTTGTCCCTGTCGCTATCATTTTCTCTCTCTCTCTCCGGTTGTCTGTCGCTATCATTTTCTCTCTCTCTCTCTGGTTGTCTGTCGCTATCATTTTCTCTCTCTCTCTCTCTGGTTGTCTGTCGCTATCATTTTCTCTCTCTCTCTCTCTGGTTGTCTGTCACTATCATTTTCTCTCTCTCTCTCTGGTTGTCCCTGTCGCTATCATTCTCTCTCTCTCTGGTTGTCCCTGTCGCTATCATTCTCTCTCTCTCTGGTTGTCCCTGTCGCTATCATTCTCTCTCTCTCTGGTTGTCCCTGTCGCTATCATTTTCTCTCTCTCTCTCCGGTTGTCTGTCGCTATCATTTTCTCTCTCTCTCTCTGGTTGTCTGTCGCTATCATTTTCTCTCTCTCTCTCTCTGGTTGTCTGTCGCTATCATTTTCTCTCTCTCTCTCTCT
This sequence comes from Oncorhynchus keta, assembly GCF_023373465.1. Lineage (NCBI taxonomy): Eukaryota > Metazoa > Chordata > Actinopteri > Salmoniformes > Salmonidae > Oncorhynchus > Oncorhynchus keta. Next base: position 22,779,363 of record NC_068444.1, on the reverse strand, counting down.
GGTTGTCTGTCACTATCATTTTCTCTCTCTCTCTCTGGTTGTCCCTGTCGCTATCATTTTCTCTCTCTGGTTGTCCCTGTCGCTATCATTTTCTCTCTCTCTCTCTGGTTGTCTGTCGCTATCATTTTCTCTCTCTCTCTGGCTGTCTGTCGCTATCATTTTCTCTCTCTCTCTCTGGTTGTCCCTGTCGCTATCATTTTCTCTTTCTCTCTGGTTGTCTGTCGCTATCATTTTCTCTCTCTCTCTCTCTCTGGTTGTCCCTGTCGCTATCATTTTCTCTCTCTCTCTGGTTGTCTGTCGCTATCATTTTCTCTCTCTCTCTCTGGTTGTCTGTCGCTATCATTTTCTCTCTCTCTCTCTGGTTGTCTGTCGCTATCATTTTCTCTCTCTCTCTCTCTGGTTGTCCCTGTCGCTATCATTCTCTCTCTCTCTGGTTGTCCCTGTCGCTATCATTTTCTCTCTCTGGTTGTCCCTGTCGCTATCATTTTCTCTCTCTCTCTCTGGTTGTCTGTCGCTATCATTTTCTCTCTCTCTCTGGTTGTCTGTCGCTATCATTTTCTCTCTCTCTCTCTGGTTGTCCCTGTCGCTATCATTTTCTCTTTCTCTCTGGTTGTCTGTCGCTATCATTTTCTCTCTCTCTCTCTCTCTCTCTGGTTGTCCCTGTCGCTATCATTTTCTCTCTCTCTCTGGTTGTCTGTCGCTATCATTTTCTCTCTCTCTCTCTCTGGTTGTCTGTCGCTATCATTTCCTCTCTCTCTCTGGTTGTCTGTCGCTATCATTTTCTCTCTCTCTCTCTCTCTGGTTGTCCCTGTCGCTATCATTCTCTCTCTCTCTGGTTGTCCCTGTCGCTATCATTCTCTCTCTCTCTGGTTGTCCCTGTCGCTATCATTCTCTCTCTCTCTGGTTGTCCCTGTCGCTATCATTTTCTCTCTCTCTCTCCGGTTGTCTGTCGCTATCATTTTCTCTCTCTCTCTCTGGTTGTCTGTCGCTATCATTTTCTCTCTCTCTCTCTCTCTGGTTGTCTGTCGCTATAATTTTCTCTCTCTCTCTCTCTGGTTGTCTGTCGCTATCATTTTCTCTCTCTCTCTCTGGTTGTCCCTGTCGCTATCATTTTCTCTCTCTGGTTGTCCCTGTCGCTATCATTTTCTCTCTCTCTCTCTGGTTGTCTGTCGCTATCATTTTCTCTCTCTCTCTGGCTGTCTGTCACTATCATTTTCTCTCTCTCTCTCTGGTTGTCCCTGTCTCTATCATTTTCTCTTTCTCTCTGGTTGTCTGTCGCTATCATTTTCTCTCTCTCTCTCTCTCTGGTTGTCCCTGTCGCTATCATTTTCTCTCTCTCTCTGGTTGTCTGTCGCTATCATTTTCTCTCTCTCTCTCTCTGGTTGTCTGTCGCTATCATTTTCTCTCTCTCTCTCTGGTTGTCTGTCGCTATCATTTTCTCTCTCTCTCTCTCTCTGGTTGTCCCTGTCGCTATCATTCTCTCTCTCTCTGGTTGTCCCTGTCGCTATCATTTTCTCTCTCTGGTTGTCCCTGTCGCTATCATTTTCTCTCTCTCTCTCTGGTTGTCTGTCGCTATCATTTTCTCTCTCTCTCTGGTTGTCTGTCGCTATCATTTTCTCTCTCTCTCTCTGGTTGTCCCTGTCGCTATCATTTTCTCTTTCTCTCTGGTTGTCTGTCGCTATCATTTTCTCTCTCTCTCTCTCTCTGGTTGTCCCTGTCGCTATCATTTTCTCTCTCTCTCTGGTTGTCTGTCGCTATCATTTTCTCTCTCTCTCTCTCTGGTTGTCTGTCGCTATCATTTTCTCTCTCTCTCTCTGGTTGTCTGTCGCTATCATTTTCTCTCTCTCTCTCTCTCTGGTTGTCCCTGTCGCTATCATTCTCTCTCTCTCTGGTTGTCCCTGTCGCTATAATTTTCTCTCTCTCTCTGGTTGTCTGTCGCTATCATTTTCTCTCTCTCTCTCTGGTTGTCTGTCGCTATTATTTTCTCTCTCTCTCTCTCTGGTTGTCCCTGTCGCTATCATTTTCTCTCTCTGGTTGTCCCTGTCGCTATCATTTTCTCTCTCTCTCTCTCTCTGGTTGTCTGTCGCTATCATTTTCTCTCTCTCTCTCTCTGGTTGTCCCTGTCGCTATCATTTTCTCTCTCTCTCTCTGGTTGTCCCTGTCGCTATCATTTTCTCTCTCTCTCTCTGGTTGTCTGTCGCTATCATTTTCTCTCTCTCTCTCTCTCTCTGGTTGTCTGTCACTATTATTTTCTCTCTCTCTCTCTCTCTCTGGTTGTCCCTGTCGCTATCATTCTCTCTCTCTGGTTGTCCCTGTCGCTATCATTTTCTCTCTCTCTCTCTGGTTGTCCCTGTCGCCATCATTTTCTCTCTCTCTCTCTGGTTGTCTGTCGCTATCATTTTCTCTCTCTCTCTCTCTGGTTGTCTGTCGCTATCATTTTCTCTCTCTGGTTGTCTGTCGCTATCATTTTCTCTCTCTCTCTCTCTGGTTGTCTCTGTCGCTATCATTTTCTCTCTCTCTCTCTCTGGTTGTCTGTCGCTATAATTTTCTCTCTCTCTCTCTCTGGTTGTCTGTCGCTATCATTTTCTCTCTCTCTCTCTCTGGTTGTCTGTCGCTATCATTTTCTCTCTCTCTCTCTGGTTGTCTGTCACTATCATTTTCTCTCTCTCTCTCTCTGGTTGTCTGTTGCTATCATTTTCTCTCTCTCTGGTTGTCTGTCGCTATCATTTTCTCTCTCTCTCTCTCTGTCTGTCGCTATCATTTTCTCTCTCTCTCTCTCTGGTTGTCTGTCACTATCATTTTCTCTCTCTCTCTCTCTGGTTGTCTGTCGCTATCATTTTCTCTCTCTCTCTCTCTGGTTGTCTCTGTCACTATCATTTTCTCTCTCTCTCTCTGGTTGTCTCTGTCGCTATCATTTTCTCTCTCTCTCTCTCTGGTTGTCTCTCTCTGTCGCTATCATTTTCTCTCTCTCTCTCTGGTTGTCTGTCGCTATCATTTTCTCTCGCTCTCTCTCTGGTTGTCTGTCGCTATAATTTTCTCTCTCTCTCTCTCTGGTTGTCCCTGTCGCTATAATTTTCTCTCTCTCTCTCTCTGGTTGTCTGTCGCTATCATTTTCTCTCTCTCTCTGGTTGTCTGTCGCTATCATTTTCTCTCTCTCTCTCTCTCTCTGGTTGTCTCTGTCGCTATCATTTTCTCTCTCTCTCTCTGGTTGTCTGTCGCTATCATTTTCTCTCTCTCTCTCTGGTTGTCTGTCACTATAATTTTCTCTCTCTCTCTCTGGTTGTCTGTCGCTATCATTTTCTCTCTCTCTCTCTCTCTGGTTGTCTCTGTCGCTATCATTTTTTTCTCTCTCTCTCTCTCTGGTTGTCTGTCGCTATCATTTTCTCTCTCTCTCTCTGGTTGTCTGTCGCTATCATTTTCTCTCTCTCTCTCTCTGGTTGTCTCTGTCGCTATCATTTTATCTCTCTCTCTCTGGTTGTCTGTCGCTATCATTTTCTCTCTCTCTCTCTCTGGTTGTCCCTGTCGCTATAATTTTCTCTCTCTCTCTCTCTGGTTGTCTGTCGCTATCATTTTCTCTCTCTCTCTGGTTGTCTGTCGCTATCATTTTCTCTCTCTCTCTCTCTCTCTGGTTGTCTCTGTCGCTATCATTTTCTCTCTCTCTCTCTGGTTGTCTGTCGCTATCATTTTCTCTCTCTCTCTCTGGTTGTCTGTCACTATCATTTTCTCTCTCTCTCTCTGGTTGTCTGTCGCTATCATTTTCTCTCTCTCTCTCTCTGGTTGTCTCTGTCGCTATCATTTTTTCTCTCTCTCTCTCTGGTTGTCTGTCGCTATCATTTTCTCTCTCTCTCTCTGGTTGTCTGTCGCTATCATTTTCTCTCTCTCTCTCTGGTTGTCTCTGTCGCTATCATTTTATCTCTCTCTCTCTGGTTGTCTGTCGCTATCATTTTCTCTCTCTCTCTCTCTGGTTGTCTCTGTCGCTATCATTTTCTCTCTCTCTCTGGTTGTCTGTCGCTATCATTTTCTCTCTCTCTGGTTGTCTCTGTCGCTATCATTTTCTCTCTCTCTCTGGTTGTCTCTGTCGCTATCATTCTCTCTCTCTCTCTCGCTCTCTCTACCTCATTTTTTTCTCTATTTTCCGGTAGTAAAATGGTGCCAGCCTGACACATAAATGAAGAGGCCATGTAACTGAATCCTCCCCATTATACAGTAAAGATGCTGAGCGGCGCTCCCAGTTTGAGGAGAACATAAAACTGAGCAGCATGATAAGGAGTTAAAGAAAGACTTTGATATTTTTAAATGGCAAACATAAAAGGCAATCAAGATGGACATGGTCTCTATAAAGCTCTAATGGAGGATCAATTAAGAAGCCTGAGCTGCAAAGAGAGACGTTTACTGTGCCGATGCCGGCAAAGAACCAACCTGTCATCTCTGAAAACTCAAGGTTGGAACAAAAACAGAGAGGATTTTTCCTTCTCTCTGCACATCCTTTAGCCCAAACTAAACATTATGTTCTGTAAGAGGGGCAAAGGTCAAGCTGTGTTAGACATACCAGTTCTCTTTTAGTGTCCCCTGTTGGAGCGGAGGACCATCATGGAAATACTGCAATACTACTGTCTGATCATTAGTGGGGTTGAATGAACACTTAATGACTTATTTAGTACACAACCTAAAACAAATAGATTGACAATTTAGAAAGCTGGAAATTCCATGTCATACGTACGGTAAACCAGACATATGATGTCAATCCCAGTATTTATTGCGTGTTTGTTATTTTCCTGCCACAACATCTCTGGTGAACTGAATGACCGGAATGTCCCTCTTGGCAGGAACATAAAAGATGTAACACACAGTATATTTTTCCTATCGTCTTTGTGTTTATTTTCTGGTCGCTGCAGACATTTGTGTTTTCCTCTGTGCTTGATATTAGCATTGACATGAGTCCTTAAAGCAGTGTGTATTTGTGTTTCTCTAAAGGTGCTGACCACAGTCACCTTGATTTGCCCACCATATTTACTGAGCTCACTAATGAGAAGTTATTAAGGTGTACGGCCTGAATTTTCTTTTCCATGCCCATTTATTTTTGCAGGTACATATTCATATAATATCTGGACACTGAATGACAAATTAAATGATATTTGAAATACTTGACAACCCATCTGTCAAAAGGAGCCCTTTTCTAGTGTTTACAAAAGTCCTTTCTAAACTTCTCTTGACCTAGGGGTTTATAAGCCAAGTTTACGTTGTGAGCATTTCAAATGTCATCAAAACCACCTTGCTGGAGGGGTCTAAATTGGTTCCATTCGGCTGTTCGGGGAGCCGGTGGCTGCTGCTGTGAGAGCCGTGCGAAGGGAAAGTGGAGAGAGGCTGGAAAATCAGCGTAGAAGAGGGACAGCATGGTCTTTCAGATGTCCTGGTGATGAGAACCAATCATAGAGGAGCAGCAGTGGAGAATGGCATGCCAGGCCTCAATCAGCCACCCATCCTCTGGGCCGGGGGGAGTGTGTCAATCAAACGACCTGCGGGTTGAGTGGGGCGAGTCGACCTTAGACTACAGTTTCACCTAAGGTCATTCTGGAGAGGGCATAGAGGGCAGACCAGGGCAATGAAGAGCAGAGATACAAGGGATCAAATGTAGACTCTTGTAGAGTTAGTCAAAACATTACATATTAAATAACAAAGAGTTTGAATTGGCACAATTATTATTTAGACTAGATTGTGTGAAGCTGCAGGCACAACATGTTTTTAACAAGCAATAACCTTTTTTCATGCAGGATATAAAGCAAATATGGTGGACATTTCATAATACTGTGAACCTGACTGTATAGCTTTTGTCAAATGCTCGAGACTCTATGAGAAACGACACAATAAAGCTTATTTTAACACACTGTCATTTTAGGTGCAATATACCGTAGGCTTACTGCCAAGATGGAGACGGATGTCTTTGTTTATGTTTAAGTATGGGTGACCATGATTGTAAATGGACTGTATATTGTGAATGCATATAGTGTATGTTTGTTGGGGCTCTCTGGCCTGGGGTTAGTGTATGAGTGAGTATGTCCATGCACATGTCAGTATGAGAGTGTAGGAGTGAGCCTGGGTGTGGAAATGAGGCCTAGACACTTTCACGAAGGACAGAAAGCAGATGTTGGGAACGTGCTAAATGACTGTCTTGTTGATATTCAACCTGCTATTAGAGAGGTATGTAGCAGTAGTCCTGCAACTTGGAGAGGATTACATTAGTCAGATCCCTCCAGTGGACAAGTGGCTGCCTCACTCATTGAGGAAGTCAGACACACACACACATGTACGCACCCACGCACACAGACACACACAAACATTTGCACACACACACAAATTTCTTGACAAATGACTCTCCACTCGTGTCCTCTCCAGTGCCTCTGCAGAGTGCAGACTGCAGACCGAGTGTGTTCTGGGTAGAAATGTGTGTGTGTTTGGGCCGGCAGCTCAGGAGGTCCTGTAAACACTGCCTGAAGCGCTTCATTTGATTTCTAGCAAATCAGGGAGGGACACAATCTCCTAACCCAACACATGGAAATGAAGACCTGGGAATAAGGTAATAGGATTATCCTTTTTTTTATTTTGACATTTTAGTCATTTAGCAGACGCAACACCTATTCTCAACTTTCACAAGGCAGAGAGAGAGGGTGAGGGAGATAGAGAGAGAGAGAAGGAGGAAGGGGGCTGACAGAGAAAGATAAGGAGAGAGGGAAGTAGGAGGGAGGAAGGAGAGAGAGAGAGAGAGAGAGAGAGAGAGAGAGGGGAAGGAGAGAGAGAGAGAGAGAGAGAGAGAGAGAGAGAGAGAGAGAGAGAGAGGGTGAGGGAGATAGAGAGAGAGAGAAGGAGGAAGGGGGCTGACAGAGAGAAAGATAAGGAGAGAGGGAAGTAGGAGGGAGGAAGGAGAGAGAGAGAGAGAGAGAGAGAGAGAGAGAGAGAGAGAGAGAGAGAGAGAGAGAGAGAGAGAGAGAGAGAGAGGAAGGAGAGAGAGAGAGAGAGAGAGAGAGAGAGAGAGAGAGAGGGGGAAAAAGGACTCCGGTTCTGGCTGCGTTTGACCAGAAGCCAAGGTCTGAGACTTCCAGTTGTGGCCAGGCTCTAGTGAGACAGCTGCAACTTTTCATGGCTCCAACTCAGCAAATTTCCATCAGCCACCACTGCCAGAGACCACAAAACGCTTTCAAACAACGGCTCACTTCAAGAATTTTTGTCTCGGTGAGGGAAAAAAATGGGTCAGAAATGTGTCTTGGTGTTGCTGAGTGAGCGCTGTGCATTAGGTTAGCAGATTAATGAAAATGTCTCACTGGCAGAGGAGGGTGATTGCCATCACAGGCAAAATTGCTTGCAGATTCAAGGGGGACTTAGGAGGGAGCGGCTGTGGGTTGGGGTGTGTGTGTGTGTGGGGGGTTGGGGGGCTAACGAGGCGAGGACAGCGTGTTTCGTCTCAAACCCCTCTCCCCATACATTAACACTTGTCAGCATTGGTCATTAGACTCAAATCCGGTGCAGGAATTTAATTACCAAACCATTTATTTAATTGAAAGAAAAATAAATCTCTGAATGCATCAGGGTAGGGTGCGGATGTTTTCTGGAGAGGTTGATAACACCAAGGACCCCCAAATGACACAAGCCTAGTGGCTGAAAATAATGGTGCTTTTACTTGAGACAAGGAGCTCTCTTTCTCTATTAGAACCAGCTGCCCCACATAAGTCAATCTTGATTTAAGTTGAAATTAAAAGAACAACTGATTTAATGAAGAAGGCTATTTATAGGTGCTGGCTACTCATCCGTACCGGCCATTGACAAAGAGGGGGGGAGTAAAGAGAAGAGTGGTGGCTGTCTCAATAAACCAGTGGGTTTACACAGTGCGCTTGTAAAAACAACTGGGCCCAATCGAATCGTGACCGGGAGGGACGACTACAGACAGCCTTTGTCATGTGCAGCCTGGTACAGGTAACAGAGCACTAAGGGGGAGAAACACAAATTGACAGCTCTCTTTAATGAAGGGGCACCAAGCCGGATTGAGAGGAAGTAGGTAGCTGATTTGGACTGGAGAGAGAGAAGGTTGTATGTGCTCTACGGGGCTGAGCCATCATAAAATCAGATGGAGAACCCACTCCCTCTTTTTACCAAAGGGACCAAAATTGAAACTCAAGGAAAAATGACTGAGGAAATCACTTGTTAAAGCAATGTCCTCTCTCTCTCTCTCTCTCTCTCTCTCTCTCTCTCTCTCTCTCTCTCTCTCTCTCTCTCTCTCTCTCTCTCTCTCCTCTCTCCCTCTCCCTCCCTCCCTCCCTCCCTCCCTCCCTCCAGGTCCAGTTATAATACTGGTCTTTCGAACCAGGGAGGTTTGTTTGATGTCTGGGCTGTAGAAGGGCTGCATCAGTAAAGGGACTCCCCTGCCTTCCTCTGGCCATATAAATTACAGTTAGTGAAACTAGATATACCGATATCTGCACCGCCCTCTACGTTAATCAAATTCGCCGTAATTGTCATCTGCAGATTTTTAAAGACACAGAGGGGAAATAACAACTTGACCTGTGACCCCTTCCTTGGGGTCTTCTGAGAGTTTGTATATAGTCATGCTCCACTGTGCATTACTGTCTGCAAGGCCTTTGGGTTTCTGGGAGGGAGTCTGTGTCCTCCTCATATCTCTCTCCCTCCCTCTCCCTCTCCCTCTCCCTCTCCCTCTCCCTCTCCCTCCCTCTCTCTCTCCCTCTCTCTCCCTCTCCCTCTCCCTCTTTCTCCCTCTCTCTTCCTCTCTCTCTCCCACTCCCTCTCCCTCTCCCTCCCCCTCCCTCCCTCCTCAACTGTCTTCCCTTTCACCCCATAACCATTGCATCACTAGAACACAATTTGGGCCTCTGCGTCAAACACTACGCACTACGTCAAACACACTCATGATACCTCTCTACTCACTTGACTCTGGTTGTGCAAGTGACTACAACCAGCCCAGCCCACACCAGTCTACCCACCCCTGCCAGCCCATCCTAACCCAAACTGGCCATCTGTACTCTACTGGTTCCAGTGGGAGGAGTAGCAGGACTAGCTGGAGAGACAGGATGCTGTCTGGTAGTGTTCTGTGGGTTACTGAGTTATGACAGGTTGGGTGTGTTGACTGACATTCCCTGACTACGCCACTCCCCTAATTCCAGGGAGGGAAGATGGAACAAGACAATATTAGAAAGAGAGTATTATGAAGGTGGAGAGAACAGCAGCAGAAGCTCCAAATGCTGTGACACTGAGAAGACAACCCCTGTATATAGATGACAGATGACTGACCATAAAGATCCTGCAGTTAGTTGCTATTTTTGTGTATTACTTGCAATGACAGTGACACATGGTTGTATTACTTATTTCTGATGAATGCGCTAGTTGTACGATTCTCTGAGTCTGAGTAAGAACATCTGCTACATGACTAATATGTAATGTCATGTATGTAAGTGATAGGCACCACGGTTACTGCAGTGAGGGTGGCCCCTTCACCTGACACCACCGTCATAGGTGTCCCATCACGCGGGCAGCCGCTGGCCAAGCCGACTCCTCTGGCTTAATTCAGGTTGACACGTTCAACTCGCCAAATATGAGAGCCAGCTGAGGCATGGAGGAAGGGAGTGCAGGGGAGCATGGGGAAGGAGGATGAAATCTGAAACAGTCCAATCGTAAAGGCTTGAGAACTTATGAGGGATTTATGTTAAAAAATAATAAGGGCAACAGCATCAGTAATACTTAAGCCCCTGGAAATAGATTGTACCAAAATGGAGCTGATTGCTCACATATAACTGCAGTTCAGAGTTTTAGAGGCATAAAATGTCAAAGCGAATTTTCATATAAAATATTCCCCCATGACACCAACCTTCAGGATGTGTGTTCAGAAATGTAATATTCTGTTTGTAGATCAAGTTTGTTTGCTTTCCTGATTCCATATAAAATGGTATTTGTTGATATTTGTTTAGCCTGTGGTGTTATGGGTCATGGATTCCATGGAGACGTAGTGTGAAGCTGTTGAGGGTAAATAAACAACTCTTTTGTCTTGTATCACCAAGTAAGTCAGCTACCAGCACACATACAGATACAGACCTTTCATCTTATTCACAGCTGAATAGCAGCCGAACTGGCTCTGAGCTTTCATTTAGAACAGGCATAGAAGGGGGGTGCAGAGAGAGTCAAAATCTGACTCTCTCCTTCTCTTATTATGTCTGCTGACAGTAACTTTGGCTGTGGTTTTCATTTCTCTCCCTACTTGGAAGAGGACAGTGTCCGCGCTGGTTCGGCTCCAGTCCGACATGTGGCACCTCCATTGTGTTCTGAGTAGCTCTTTATTGTGGCGAGAGTTTCATGGGGAAATGAACCATATTACAGCACTGAGCAAATATGCACTTTATCGCCTCCGACTAAACGAGCACGTTTGATTTCGGTTACACTCCATTTCAATTGACATACACTGCTCTAGAGGTTTCACTGAGGTGGACAGGCCCCTGGCCATGTGAACACCACAGCAGGGCTATGTGTGTTGGTGTATGTGTGCGTGCACGTGCTTGTGTGTGTCTGTAGGTGGGTACATACGTTTGTATGTGTGTATCTGCGTACATGCTTCCACGTGTGTGACCGTGCATACATGCAGTATGCGTGTGCTCAGCACTGTGTGGGTGAATTAGTGTTAGTGTACATGTACCCTGCCTACAGGTTTTAACAAGCAGGCTTTTCTGTGATACAGAGAGCTGAAGTGTTTACCCAGTACTGTGACCTTCTATCTGTGACACTTTCACTGCTGATATAAATACCTGCGCCTCTTTAAATCACCCAGCAGTCACACAGGTAACGTGATCCTTATGCTCCACGGGCCCTCCTATTGGTCAAGCTCACACATATGGGCCCAATCTGAACCAATGGAATTTCAGAACGTATATTGCCGAAGGATATTTTTATACAGTGTAAAAATTGTGTTAGGGTGACTGGGTGTTGGGTTGCACATTAAAACCAGATAGCACGAAAGTCCAAAAGTATGCTAATTAAGAGGTGATAACGTGCTGATGCCAGTTAGAAGGAAGCCCCTGCTATTCCCAGAGCTGCAGAAATGTTATATCAAGTATATGGAGTGTATGCCAGGTCGGGTGATGCAAGGCCAATACCAGACACTGGAACCAGACGGTCACATATCACATGGGCAAAGCATGGCGACCCCCAGCCTGATGGGCAGGGATGGCTGGACAGGGTGTGCTGCTGTTCCCTCAGTGAATAATAGCCTAACCCATGTCATGGTGAGTCAGCAGTTCATGTCTTTCACGAGCTAGGCTACATGTAGTAGCACTTAGTGGTGGGACTCAAGACAACACTGGAATAAAAAAATGGTCATTTATCATGTATAAAAGTAAAAGAAAAAGGCCAGAACACTTTAAATAGTGGCAGTTGATACTTGGGACGAGAGATATGTTTTTAGAGAGTTGACTGAGATTTCTGTTAAGGTGCATATACATAAAATGTTCATTTTCTATGGTAGCCATGTTAGCGCCTCATTAACATTACGCGCATGACTAGAACACCATCGTTACGTTTGCTGATGACACTACGGTGGTAGGCCCGATCGACGACAATGAGACAGCCTTTCCCTCAATCAGCATGACAAAAAAGCTGATTGTGGACTACAGGAAACGGAGGGCCGAGCACGCCCCTATTCACATCGACAGGGCTGTAGTGGAGCGGGTTGAGAGCTTCAAGTTCCTCGGTGTCCACATCACTAAGGAATTATCATGGTCCACTCAGAACAAAACAGTCATGAAGAAAGCATGACAATGCCTCTTCCCCCTCAGGAGGCTGAAAAGATGCAGCATGGGCCCTTAGATCCTTAAAAAGTTCTATAGCTGCACCATTGAGAGCATCTTGACAGGCTGCATCACCACTTGATAAGGCAATTACTTGGCATCCGACCGCAAGGCCCTACAGAGGGTAGTGCGTACAGCCCAGTACATCACTGGGGCCTAGCGCCCTGCCATCCATCGAACTCTATACAAGGCAGTGTCAGAGGAATGCACATACCCTGCTGCTACTGCTTATTATCTATCCTGTTACCTATTCACTTTATTCACCTATATGTACATATCTACCTCAATGACCTCGTACCCCGGCACATCGACTCAGTACTGGTACCCTGCGTATACAGCCAAGTTATCATTGACTCAGTACTGGTACCCTGTGTATACAGCCAGGTTATCATTGACTTAGTACTGGTACCCTGCGTATACAGCCAGGTTATCGTTGACTCAGTACTGGTACCCTGTGTATACAGCCAAGTTATCATTGACTCAGTACTGGTACCCTGTGTATACAGCCAAGTTATCATTGACTCGGTACTGGTACCCTGCGTATACAGCCAAGTTATCATTGACTCAGTACTGGTACCCTGCGTATACAGCCAAGTTATCATTGACTCAGTACTGGTACCCTGCGTATACAGCCAAGTTATCATTGACTCAGTACTGGTACCCTGCGTATACAGCCAAGTTATCATTGACTCAGTACTGGTACCCTGCGTATACAGCCAAGTTATCATTGACTCAGTACTGGTACCCTGCGTATACAGCCAAGTTGTCATTGACTCAGTACTGGTACCCTGTATATACAGCCAGGTTATCATTGACTCAGTACTGGTACCCTGCGTATACAGCCAAGTTATCATTGACTCAGTACTGGTACCCTGCGTATACAGCCAAGTTATCATTGACTCAGTACTGGTACCCTGCGTATACAGCCAAGTTATCATCGACTCAGTACTGGTACCCTGCATATACAGCCAGGGTACCCTGCGTATATCGACTCAGTACTGGTACCCTGCGTATATAGCCAAGTTATCATTGACTCAGTACTGGTACCCTGTGTATACAGCCAAGTTATCATTGACTCAGTACTGGTACCCTGTGTATACAGCCAAGTTATCATTGACTCAGTACTGGTACCCTGTGTATACAGCCAAGTTATCATTGACTCAGTACTGGTACCCTGTGTATATAGCCAAGTTATCATTGACTCAGTACTGGTACCCTGTGTATACAGCCAAGTTATCATTGACTCAGTACTGGTACCCTGTGTATATAGCCAAGTTATCATTGACTCAGTACTGGTACCCTGTGTATACAGCCAAGTTATCATTGACTCAGTACTGGTACCCTGCGTATATAGCCAAGTTATCATTGACTCAGTACTGGTACCCTGCGTATACAGCCAAGTTATCATTGACTCAGTACTGGTACCCTGTGTATACAGCCAAGTTATCATTGACTCAGTACTGGTACCCTGTGTATATAGCCAAGTTATCATTGACTCAGTACTGGTACCCTGTGTATACAGCCAAGTTATCATTGACTCAGTACTGGTACCCTGTGTATATAGCCAAGTTATCATTGACTCAGTACTGGTACCCTGTGTATACAGCCAAGTTATCATTGACTCAGTACTGGTACCCTGTGTATACAGCCAAGTTATCATTGACTCAGTACTGGTACACTGTGTATACAGCCAAGTTATCATTGACTCAGTACTGGTACCCTGCGTATACAGCCAAGTTATCATTGACTCAGTACTGGTACCCTGTGTATACAGCCAAGTTATCATTGACTCAGTACTGGTACCCTGTGTATACAGCCAAGTTATCATTGACTCAGTACTGGTACACTGTGTATACAGCCAAGTTATCATTGACTCAGTACTGGTACCCTGTGTATACAGCCAAGTTATCATTGACTCAGTACTGGTACCCTGTGTATACAGCCAAGTTATCATTGACTCAGTACTGGTACCCTGTATATACAGCCAAGTTATCATTGACTCAGTACTGGTACCCTGTGTATACAGCCACATTGACTCAGCTGGTACCCTGTGTATACAGCCAAGTTATCATTGACTCAGTACTGGTACCCTGTGTATACAGCCAAGTTATCATTGACTCAGTACTGGTACCCTGTGTATACAGCCAAGTTATCATTGACTCAGTACTGGTACCCTGTGTATACAGCCAAGTTATCATTGACTCAGTACTGGTACACTGTGTATACAGCCAAGTTATCATTGACTCAGTACTGGTACCCTGTGTATACAGCCAAGTTATCATCGACTCAGTACTGGTACCCTGTGTATACAGCCAAGTTATCATCGACTCAGTACTGGTACCCTGTGTATACAGCCAAGTTATCATTGACTCAGTACTGGTACCCTGTATATACAGCCAAGTTATCATTGACTCAGTACTGGTACCCTGTGTATACAGCCAAGTTATCATTGACTCAGTACTTGTACCCTGTGTATACAGCCAAGTTATCATTGACTCGGTACTGGTACCCTGCGTATACAGCCAAGTTATCATTGACTCGGTACTGGTACCCTGCGTATACAGCCAAGTTATCATTGACTCAGTACTGGTACCCTGCGTATACAGCCAAGTTATCATTGACTCAGTACTGGTACCCTGCGTATACAGCCAAGTTATCATTGACTCAGTACTGGTACCCTGCGTATACAGCCAAGTTATCATTGACTCAGTACTGGTACCCTGCGTATACAGCCAAGTTATCATTGACTCAGTACTGGTACCCTGCGTATACAGCCAAGTTGTCATTGACTCAGTACTGGTACCCTGCATATACAGCCAGGTTATCATTGACTCAGTACTGGTACCCTGCGTATACAGCCAAGTTATCATTGACTCAGTACTGGTACCCTGCGTATACAGCCAAGTTATCATTGACTCAGTACTGGTACCCTGCGTATACAGCCAAGTTATCATTGACTCAGTACTGGTACCCTGTATATACAGCCAGGTTATCATTGACTCAGTACTGGTACCCTGCGTATATAGCCAAGTTATCATTGACTCAGTACTGGTACCCTGTGTATACAGCCAAGTTATCATTGACTCAGTACTGGTACCCTGTGTATACAGCCAAGTTATCATTGACTCAGTACTGGTACCCTGTGTATACAGCCAAGTTATCATTGACTCAGTACTGGTACCCTGTGTATATAGCCAAGTGATCATTGACTCAGTACTGGTACCCTGTGTATACAGCCAAGTTATCATTGACTCAGTACTGGTACCCTGTGTATATAGCCAAGTTATCATTGACTCAGTACTGGTACCCTGTGTATACAGCCAAGTTATCATTGACTCAGTACTGGTACCCTGTGTATACAGCCAAGTTATCATTGACTCAGTACTGGTACACTGTGTATACAGCCAAGTTATCATTGACTCAGTACTGGTACCCTGTGTATACAGCCAAGTTATCATCGACTCAGTACTGGTACCCTGTGTATACAGCCAAGTTATCATCGACTCGGTACTGGTACCCTGCGTATACAGCCAAGTTATCATTGACTCGGTACTGGTACCCTGCGTATACAGCCAAGTTATCATTGACTCAGTACTGGTACCCTGCGTATACAGCCAAGTTATCATTGACTCAGTACTGGTACCCTGCGTATACAGCCAAGTTATCATTGACTCAGTACTGGTACCCTGCGTATACAGCCAAGTTATCATTGACTCAGTACTGGTACCCTGCGTATACAGCCAAGTTATCATTGACTCAGTACTGGTACCCTGCGTATACAGCCAAGTTGTCATTGACTCAGTACTGGTACCCTGTATATACAGCCAGGTTATCATTGACTCAGTACTGGTACCCTGCGTATACAGCCAAGTTATCATTGACTCAGTACTGGTACCCTGCGTATACAGCCAAGTTATCATTGACTCAGTACTGGTACCCTGCGTATACAGCCAAGTTATCATTGACTCAGTACTGGTACCCTGTGTATACAGCCAGGTTATCATTGACTCAGTACTGGTACCCTGCGTATATAGCCAAGTTATCATTGACTCAGTACTGGTACCCTGTGTATACAGCCAAGTTATCATTGACTCAGTACTGGTACCCTGTGTATACAGCCAAGTTATCATTGACTCAGTACTGGTACCCTGTGTATACAGCCAAGTTATCATTGACTCAGTACTGGTACCCTGTGTATATAGCCAAGTGATCATTGACTCAGTACTGGTACCCTGTGTATACAGCCAAGTTATCATTGACTCAGTACTGGTACCCTGTGTATATAGCCAAGTTATCATTGACTCAGTACTGGTACCCTGTGTATACAGCCAAGTTATCATTGACTCAGTACTGGTACCCTGTGTATACAGCCAAGTTATCATTGACTCAGTACTGGTACACTGTGTATACAGCCAAGTTATCATTGACTCAGTACTGGTACCCTGTGTATACAGCCAAGTTATCATCGACTCAGTACTGGTACCCTGTGTATACAGCCAAGTTATCATTGACTCAGTACTGGTACCCTGTGTATACAGCCAAGTTATCATTGACTCAGTACTGGTACCCTGTATATACAGCCAAGTTATCATTGACTCAGTACTGGTACCCTGTGTATACAGCCAAGTTATCATTGACTCAGTACTGGTACCCTGTGTATACAGCCAAGTTATCATTGACTCAGTACTGGTACACTGTGTATACAGCCAAGTTATCATTGACTCAGTACTGGTACCCTGTGTATACAGCCAAGTTATCATCGACTCAGTACTGGTACCCTGTGTATACAGCCAAGTTATCATTGACTCAGTACTGGTACCCTGTGTATACAGCCAAGTTATCATTGACTCAGTACTGGTACCCTGTATATACAGCCAAGTTATCATTGACTCAGTACTGGTACCCTGTATATACAGCCAAGTTATCATTGACTCAGTACTGGTACCCTGTGTATACAGCCAAGTTATCATTGACTCAGTACTGGTACCCTGTGTATACAGCCAAGTTATCATTGACTCAGTACTGGTACCCTGTGTATACAGCCAAGTTATCATTGACTCAGTACTGGTACCCTGCGTATACAGCCAAGTTATCATTGACTCAGTACTGGTACCCTGTATATACAGCCAAGTAATCATTGACTCAGTACTGGTACCCTGTGTATACAGCCAAGTTATCATTGACTCAGTACTGGTACACTGTGTATACAGCCAAGTTATCATTGTCTCAGTACTGGTACCCTGTGTATACAGCCAAGTTATCATTGACTCAGTACTGGTACCCTGTGTATACAGCCAAGTTATCATTGACTCAGTACTGGTACCCTGTGTATACAGCCAAGTTATCGTTATTCATTGTGTATTTACTCCTTGTGTTATTATCTTTCTATAACTGCTCTATTTTCTCTCTGCATTCTAGGGAAGGGCCCGTAAATAAACATTTCACTGTTAGTCTACAACTATGAAGCATGTGACAAATAACATTTGATTTGATTAGACTTTTTGACATGGGGAATATTTAAATAATGTAACTGAATCAGAATGACAATATAAACAATAAAACATGATGGCACAACTCTCTAAATACATGGCTCTGGTTGGGACTGTTGGCTTCTACCCCTTTGAAGGTGTAGAGTTGAGCATGTTGCCCCTTCATCCTCATGGTTTACTGTCACAATGACCCAGATACAGAACGGTCATGTGTACTCCAGATAGAGAGATAGAGATCAGGGGTTACCCTGTGGCAGGCCGGGCTTGGTCATGTGAGATGGGTTAGAACATCTAACATGGGATACTCTAACTGTCTGGTCCATTGACTGAGACTGAGAGACTGAAATTGTAACAACTGCGGGTGGAACTGTACCAGCAGCTGTTGTAAGCTGTGTGGAAACCTATGGAAATATGTGGCGGTTTTGCAAGGTTTCATATTTAAAGTAATTTCCTTTTCATGTTTTCGGATTACGCTCAGAATTTCCACCCTGGAATTTTTAACGCTGAGAAAGAAAGTAGCAGAAAGGGAAAAACAGAATTGGTCATTTCTTCTTCCTGTGGAGAAGCCTAACCGTTCCCACGACAACTTCATTTCCTCCAGCATGTATATTTACAGCACTCAGGATTCTTTATAAAGCAACTCAAAGTTTTGCTTTTCTATTTTAAATCCACCATCTGTGCTCTGCCCAGGTTCCTCTCTCCAATACTGTGTGCTCTAACCAAATCTGAAGTGTCCCCGAAGCTGGTAGGATACAGCCATGGCACACCACAGCTTCTAGGGATGACATTGGAGTCACACCTTGTACCAGAGATAAAACTATGATTTATATCAATGGTACACAAAACCAGACCTGGGATCATAGGGTACATAGTTGAATCCCCAGAGCTCCCATCCACAACCACTGACATGTCTCTATTTCACCTCTGGAATCAGATGGATCAGACCTCTCCACCTCTCCCCTCCCTCAGCCCTGGAAGCCCAGCCCGGTGGATGTAAGCAGACACCACACCCTGCTCTACCACACTGCCAACCAGCAAGCCTCAGGATCTCACCCCAGACTACAGACCCAGATCTAGGACCCAGTACCCAGGGCCCAAAGTCTCAGCCCATGAGCAGATGGAGGAGGCCTGGCCTCCCTGGCCCCATCCTGGGTGGGCATGGTGGCCACAGACTCAGACTCCCGAGGGAGAGAGGGACGGGCGGGCCCTGCTGCAGCTGCCTGCCTGCCTGAGCTTACAGCCCCCTTTACCCAAATTCAATTAAGCATATTAACCACAGCCATTCAACCCCATAGAAAATATTGCTTTGTGCCAATTAAGGTTAGTACTAAATGTACAACAGGGAGAGGGAGTGTGAAAATGTTATCCGTTTTTGAAATTGTTACATTTTAAAAGTTGTTTACTGGCCTATGTAACAGGTATACCAAGCCCAGGCTTTAAAAATATTATCCCCGAGGTTGGCGGCGATCACATTCACAGTAAACGATGCACGTTAAATGTCAAGCTCGCTATAATGCAGATCTAGCGTTCCAAAAAGCCGACTTTATCAAACAAAAAACATTAGTGCTCCTTCAGTGATATCTTGGACATGCACAGACAGCACTTCCCATAATTCATTGCCTTCAGCTACAAAGGTCAACTATGAACATGCAAGGCAATGTGAGAAAGGAGCTCTGTTCCGCTGCAGTTCACTGTTTATTGATGGCTAATGGATTTTCTGCAGTTAGTTCATTTATTTTCTCTGTAATCCAATCTGCACATTGTTTATAGCTGGGCTTCAAAATAGAAGCATGACTCTGACCCCACTGAACACGACTGTTTGTGACCCAACACCCGTCTCAGATTGCAGTGAGGAAAGTGGAGGAGGTAGATGGTTGTGGTGGCTAGGCCAGTGAAGTGGGGGTGGAGGGAGAAAAGGGACTGAGCTAAGCAAAGGGAAAGGGGGAAAAAATACAGATTTCAGTCCAGATTGTGTCAGTCCCATTTTTCTCACACCCTTACCTCTACTGGTCACAAAAAGCATAAACAAGGTTTCAGTAGGACCGATCAAAAGTCCACCTTTCACCTCCACATCTGGCTCTGACCCTGTCATGGACCCGCTACAGATAGGACACACAGACCGACTGACAGACACAGACACATATAGAGTCCAGGCAGTCAGAAAGACACAGGCAGGGCGACAGACAGATTGGCGAACTATCAGACAGAAAGCAGCTTCAAGTGGCCAACCAGGTGACCGAATGACCGACAGACAGACACACACACAGACACACACAGACAGACACACACACAGACACACACAGAGAGACAGACACAGACACGCAGAGTTTCTGATTAAGAGTGCTTTCCCAGACCGAGGGGCTCCAGCAGTAGTGAGTCATGACAGGGTGTCTGTGGTACAGTACCTGTAGACCTTCCCAGGGGGCATTCCTCATACTTACTAACCACATGAAAAGGAAACCATATGAGAACTAGGAATTATGATGGGGATTTCAATTGAGCTCTCTATAAAATAAAGTATCTGACGACTACATTGAGTTGTAAAAGTAGGTTAATGGGGACAGTAAGTGAGATGAAATCCTGTACTCTAAAAGAACTAGGACTGAATACTCAAGCATGTGACTGTACTGTGGTATCTGACTGTGTACTGTGCTGTAATGTAGTTATACTTTTGGGCAGGACAGGCTTTCAAAAGTATTGGACACCTCTGCAGTAATCTCCAGACGTTGGAGTAATAGCTTTCAAAGACCAGGACTGAGAATGTCTGAACAAAAGCTCACCCTTTAGGATTTCTTTTAATAGGGTCTCCAGATACAGTGTTTAATCATTGTGTGTGATGGTTTAGAAAGGCTGTCTCCAAAACATAACCTTGTCTCTATAATCTAAGTTGAATAACCATATAGATACTTTGACCTGTGAGTAGAGTGGGTGGGTAGAGTGGGTAGTTTAGCAGCAGTGTGATTCACAGTGGAACGTTCCAGCAGTGAACTCTCTGAACACTCTGCAGTCTGTGCCAGCAGCACCGACCTTCTGGCATTGTTCTCCGGGAAAGAAAGGAGATGGATCGTCTTACCTTTTCAGGAAGATAGAAAAAAACACTACAACCTAAAACCCTCCAGAACACAGGAAAAAAGGGGAAGCAGTTGAGAGAGAGAGCTGGCATGGCGTGCCACAAAATCAGGGCTTTACATCTGTCTTCCAATCTGTCTTTCGGTCTGTCTGTCCATCTGTCTTTCGGTCTGTCCATCTGTCGGCTGGAGTCCCTTCCTGTCCCGTGATTGTGAGACTAATATCTGAAGAGTTAATTACTGCACCAACAAGTTGATGGTAACAGCACTCACTGTTGCCCCTAGTGGCTGGTTTCCAGGTCACCTCCTGACGTCCTCAGATGGAGATTGGACGTCGAATACTGACTTAAATCACGGGTGACCTGCCTGACTGCACGCCCTGTATTGATCCTTACAACGGAAAATGACTTTGACTTAAAACTCCAACAGTTGCCTCGGCTGGTCACTTTCTCTAAGTGACCTGACATCTGGAGTGACAGAGTGATGGCTGTGTGTGTGTGTGTATGTGTATGTGTATGTGTATGTGTGTGTGTGTGTGTGTGTGTGTGTGTGTGTGTGTGTGTGTGTGTGTGTGTGTGTGTGTGTGTGTGTGTGTGTGTGTGGCTCTGCCCTGTTCTCATTATGTCCTCTCCAATCTCAGCCATGGAAACCATGTGTTTGATGTATTTGGTACCATTCCACTTATTCCGCTCCAGCCATTACCACGAGCCCGTCCTCCCCAATTAAGGTGTCACCAACCTCCTGTGTTATACACTTGACACTCCAGAATGCTGAAGTATCACATACAAACAGAAATATGCACGACCGTTCACAATAATGCACATACTTGGCACAACAGCAACCATTCCCATCCATGCCAGTGTGACCTAGTCTCACAACAATGCCATGAGTGATTCATGACATAAATTATTACAGATGGTGCTAAATGCTTTTAATAATCTCATAATTATCACGATCACTGTCATCAACTGTCACTGGTGCCATTGTGAGGCCTGTCTCTGGGGCCTCCCTGCCTCTTGGCTGTTTCTTGGGGATTTTTTGGTAAGCTGAGATCTTTAAGACACCAACAGGATCTTATCAGACGGATCAGGTATGTATGGGAAAGCGATACAGAGACTCACTTGCCCCCTAGATAAGGAGTTACAAGGTTCCAGTTTGCGCTGTAGGCGTTTCCTGTTACTAATACTGATCCGCTTTTGTTGCTCTTCCCCCAGGACCAGGAACATCAACTTCCACCCTCGCCCCTGTCTCTCTTACCCCCTAGTCTCCAAGCTCCACCCATTCCCCAATCACATGCACGCACACACACGCAGGGTGTATATTGTAAATTAACCATTAAAAATGACTAAAAGTCATACAAATATAGAGTGATTGTGTAAGGTTTGGCCTATTTCAATCTGTCTTGACTCCCCCAGTTAGAGGCATGCAGAGACAGGTGCGACTCAGCTGCTTCTGACAGGGTCAAAGGTCATAGAAGGATGAGCAGGGTCATGTGAATTTGCCCGTTAATCTTCTTCATTCTTCTGACCTCTGACCTTACTTTCAGCTCAGTTCATCCACCTGTTTATCCTGCTACCCCCTACTGCGCCGGAGATTCACCTGAGCAGGTAAACACCTACACCAATGAGTACATGCATTGCACACACACAAGCCTATGTCACACACACAACATACACAAACACACTATATGATGAACTTTAACAGTAGTGTCAGTTTTTATTTATTCTTTCTAGGGCTGTCAAACAATAAATATTTTTATTGAGTTAATTACAGGATTTGCTGTGATGAATCACAATCACAATCAGAATTTGATCAATTTGAGCTGTAATTAAGATTTTTTATACAAAAAGTATTGCAACAATTTTGACGCTTGATTTTTCCCCAAAAAATCTGGTAAATTGATAAAGCACACTTTGTTTAACCTCAACGCCAACTTGTTTTGACATTGCATTGTTGTTCTTAGCCATATACTGTAGATGTATTTTGGATGTTTTCAGTGTATTTTGAACACTTTCAGACAATGCCATTAATCACATAAAGAAGGGTGCACTAATATTACAAAAAGTGAAATGGAGTTAACTGATTAACACTGACAGCCCTAATTATTTCACTAACCACCTGGGTCAAAATACATGTCAAATGAAGGTAGTTCACTTCTGCTTGATTTATCTTCATTTGCAATTAGTTGTCAATTTGTGATTATTCCAACATTTTATGTTTACTATTGTATTGGTTACGTTAATAAAATAAACTAGAAAGGGTACTTTCCTGAAGAAAAAATGTGCGAGTTGCTTCAGCCAGTGTAGTAGTAGAAGTAGTGACTGTAGTACAGTAGTGAGATAGTAGACTTTAGTCTGACAACAACAGTAGAAGCAGTGACTGCAGTACCTGTAGTGAGACAAAAAAAAAAGTCAACAAAACAAAGGAGATGATTGTGGACTTCAGGAAACAGCAGAGGGAACACCCCCCTATCCACATCGATGGAACAGTAGTGGAGAGGGTAGCAAGTTTTAAGTTCCTCGGCATACACATCACAGACAAACTGAATTGGTCCACTCACACAGACAGCATCGTGAAGAAGGCGCAGCAGCGCCTCTTCAACCTCAGGAGGCTGAAGAAATTCGGCTTGTCACCAAAAGCACTCACAAACTTCTACAGATGCACAATCGAGAGCATCCTGGCGGGCTGTATCACCGCCTGGTACGGCAACTGCTCCGCCCTCAACCGTAAGGCTCTCCAGAGGGTAGTGAGGTCTGCACAACGCATCACTGGGGGCAAACTACCTGCCCTCCAGGACACCTACACCACCCGATGTTACAGGAAGGCCATAAAGATCATCAAGGACATGTTACGTTGTGTGATTAAACATGGATCGCAATATACACGCTGCAGTTTGGTCCGACTCTCCTTCACCACATGAAAACCGTGACAAAATGGAAGCAAACAGAACAAAATGGGGATAAAATACCTGAATTTGTCCAACATAAACTCTCGTTTGCAAATGCTGGATTAATGATTACAGACTAGATTAGCTAGATGCAGGCAAGAGTGTGTAAGGCGGTATTGAATGTGTCACTGCCTGTCACCTTGATTACTCTAATGTATGTTACATTGAGCTGGGAGAGTAGAATATGAATGGCAGTCATCCAATGTGCTATAATATAAATAAGGCCATGCTAATAAAAAATGAATCATCCTCCTTTATCTTAAACGGGGTCATAGAATCACATTATACTGTAGGATATATGTGGCCTAGGCCTACTGCTGCCATAATTCCCCATAGAGACTACCATTTCATACATGTCTGTGTAGCAGAGTGATGTTGTTACCATAGATTATGCACAGGCACTTTATTTTGATGGAATTGTACAGCAAAGAGGACTGGCTCAATGGGTCACCTCAAGAGGTGATACATTTATTTTTTAATTCATTTACATTCCATTGTATGTTTATTATTTTATCACAGCTGGGTTGCTGTCATTATTTTTTATGTAAAAGCACTAAACTGTATTATATCATGTTAAAAATGTTTGTAATGTCAGGTTTGATAGCACATCCTTGGTTGGTTTGGTCCATTTGTTTGGCAATCGTTGGATTCCCTTTAATCATCCTCTCTCGTCGGCCTATCCTTGAGAGAAGGTATATTGTCCTCTTCTCCTCTATTTTTAAGTGTAAAACCATGTAAATATGTTCTTTAAGTGGGAGAAAAGTAGTAATTTAGATAAATATATTTTGCTGCAATTCTCATTGTACAGAATTATATTTGACATGCACATGCGCATTTTCTGCAGGTATGTTGTACTATAATTTATGACAATTCCAAATTGTGGTTTGTGTTTTATTTTGTACTGTGGTGTGCTAGATGCACGACATGTGCACACCACAATACATTTCTGTGAGTCCTCCGTTTTGTCAACTCTCTACAGGTGGCAAATAAATCCCCACAAATCAATCCAGTTCTGAGTGACTTTATTTTAGACACAATGTAGAATTAAGGACGCAACACATGCCCCAACACCAAATATTATTTGACATAATTAAAAAACAATTACATTTAAAACATTTAAACATTTATTCCCTACACCAAATATTCTAAATTATTAACAAAATCCTATGAAATAATTGTTTATTTTCAATTTGTGTCGACATGAAGTACACTGACCAAAAATATAAAAGCAACTAAAGTGTTGGTCCCATTTTTCATGAGCTGAAATAAAATATCCAATACATTTTCCATACGCACTAAAAGCGTATTTCTCTAAAATGTTCACATCCCTATTAGTGAGCGTTTCTCCTTTGGTGGTGGCAGCATCATGCTGTGTGTAAGGGGTGCGTGTTGGTGGCAGCATCATGCTGTGTGTAAGGGGTGCGTGTTGGTGGCAGCATCATGCTGTGTGTAAGGGGTGCGTGTTGGTGGCAGCATCATGCTGTGTGTAAGGGGTGCGTGTTGGTGGCAGCATCATGCTGTGTGTAAGGGGTGCGTGTTGGTGGCAGCATCATGCTGTGTGTAAGGGGTGCGTGTTGGTGGCAGCATCATGCTGTGTGTAAGGGGTGCGTGTTGGTGGCAGCATCATGCTGTGTGTAAGGGGTGCGTGGTGGTGGCAGCATCATGCTGTGTGTAAGGGGTGCGTGTTGGTGGCAGCATCATGCTGTGTGTAAGGGGTGCGTGTTGGTGGCAGCATCATGCTGTGTGTAAGGGGTGCGTGTTGGTGGCAGCATCATGCTGTGTGTAAGGGGTGCGTGGTGGTGGCAGCATCATGCTGTGTGTAAGGGGTGCGTGTTGGTGGCAGCATCATGCTGTGTGTAAGGGGTGCGTGTTGGTGGCAGCATCATGCTGTGTGTAAGGGGTGCGTGTTGGTGGCAGCATCATGCTGTGTGTAAGGGTGCGTGTTGGTGGCAGCATCATGCTGTGTGTAAGGGGTGCGTGTTGGTGGCAGCATCATGCTGTGTGTAAGGGGTGCGTGTTGGTGGCAGCATCATGCTGTGTGTAAGGGGTGCGTGTTGGTGGCAGCATCATGCTGTGTGTAAGGGTGCGTGTTGGTGGCAGCATCATGCTGTGTGTAAGGGGTGCGTGGTGGTGGCAGCATCATGCTGTGTGTAAGGGGTGCGTGTTGGTGGCAGCATCATGCTGTGTGTAAGGGGTGCGTGTTGGTGGCAGCATCATGCTGTGTGTAAGGGTGCGTGTTGGTGGCAGCATCATGCTGTGTGTAAGGGGTGCGTGGTGGTGGCAGCATCATGCTGTGTGTAAGGGGTGCGTGTTGGTGGCAGCATCATGCTGTGTGTAAGGGGTGCGTGTTGGTGGCAGCATCATGCTGTGTGTAAGGGTGCGTGTTGGTGGCAGCATCATGCTGTGTGTAAGGGGTGCGTGGTGGTGGCAGCATCATGCTGTGTGTAAGGGGTGCGTGTTGGTGGCAGCATCATGCTGTGTGTAAGGGGTGCGTGTTGGTGGCAGCATCATGCTGTGTGTTAGGGGTGCGTGTTGGTGGCAGCATCATGCTGTGTGTAAGGGGTGCATGTTGGTGGCAGCATCATGCTGTGTGTAAGGGGTGCGTGGTGGTGGCAGCATCATGCTGTGTGTAAGGGGTGCGTGTTGGTGGCAGCATCATGCTGTGTGTAAGGGGTGCGTGGTGGTGGCAGCATCATGCTGTGTGTAAGGGGTGCGTGTTGGTGGCAGCATCATGCTGTGTGTAAGGGGTGCGTGTTGGTGGCAGCATCATGCTGTGTGTAAGGGGTGCGTGTTGGTGGCAGCATCATGCTGTGTGTAAGGGGTGCGTGTTGGTGGCAGCATCATGCTGTGTGTAAGGGGTGCGTGTTGGTGGCAGCATCATGCTGTGTGTAAGGGGTGCGTGTTGGTGGCAGCATCATGCTGTGTGTAAGGGTGCGTGTTGGTGGCAGCATCATGCTGTGTGTAAGGGGTGCGTGTTGGTGGCAGCATCATGCTGTGTGTAAGGGGTGCGTGTTGGTGGCAGCATCATGCTGTGTGTAAGGGTGCGTGTTGGTGGCAGCATCATGCTGTGTGTAAGGGGTGCGTGTTGGTGGCAGCATCATGCTGTGTGTAAGGGGTGCGTGTTGGTGGCAGCATCATGCTGTGTGTAAGGGGTGCGTGGTGGTGGCAGCATCATGCTGTGTGTAAGGGGTGCGTGTTGGTGGCAGCATCATGCTGTGTGTAAGGGGTGCGTGTTGGTGGCAGCATCATGCTGTGTGTAAGGGGTGCGTGTTGGTGGCAGCATCATGCTGTGTGTAAGGGGTGCGTGTTGGTGGCAGCATCATGCTGTGTGTAAGGGGTGCGTGTTGGTGGCAGCATCATGCTGTGTGTAAGTGGTGCGTGTTGGTGGCAGCATCATGCTGTGTGTAAGGGGTGCGTGTTGGTGGCAGCATCATGCTGTGTGTAAGGGGTGCGTGTTGGTGGCAGCATCATGCTGTGTGTAAGGGGTGCGTGTTGGTGGCAGCATCATGCTGTGTGTAAGTGGTGCGTGTTGGTGGCAGCATCATGCTGTGTGTAAGGGGTGCGTGTTGGTGGCAGCATCATGCTGTGTGTAAGTGGTGCGTGTTGGTGGCAGCATCATGCTGTGTGTAAGGGGTGCGTGTTGGTGGCAGCATCATGCTGTGTGTAAGGGTGCGTGTTGGTGGCAGCATCATGCTGTGTGTAAGTGGTGCGTGTTGGTGGCAGCATCATGCTGTGTGTAAGGGGTGCGTGTTGGTGGCAGCATCATGCTGTGTGTAAGGGGTGCGTGTTGGTGGCAGCATCATGCTGTGTGTAAGTGGTGCGTGTTGGTGGCAGCATCATGCTGTGTGTAAGGGGTGCGTGTTGGTGGCAGCATCATGCTGTGTGTAAGTGGTGCGTGTTGGTGGCAGCATCATGCTGTGTGTAAGGGGTGCGTGTTGGTGGCAGCATCATGCTGTGTGTAAGTGGTGCGTGTTGGTGGCAGGGAAGTCAGGCGTAGGAGAACGAACTTGGTATAAACAGAGTTGGTTAATAAATGCTGACAAAACACCAAAACAACCTAAATGTACAAAATAACAAAGTGGGTACAAAACCCTTCGTACACCAACACTAAATAGCTTATTGTAATGCCTGAGGTGTAGTGGAGGAAGAAGTTGGGCGCAGGAAACAGAGAGTTCAGAGTAGCGCTACTTTTTTATTCACCACACAGGTGAACACGACGCCACTCAAACAAATGCACCAAAACAGAGGGGAACTAAACAGTCCAGAACAACACACGTACACTCAAAACCGTGACTACTAAAATCTACTGCAAATCTACTGATAGGTGAGACCATGGCCGTTGTGGAACAGAGAGGGGTTGTAACTTCCCTTTAGGATGGTGCCTAGGAGCCTTACTCTAGGCGCACACCAAACAGGAAGAGACATAAACCCTAACGTCCCTAGCCAAGGTGGGCCACCAATATTTCCCCCGGAGGCCCCGCACTGTCCTCGCCACCCCAGGATGACCTGAGGAAGGTAGGGTGTGAGCCCACTGAATCAGTTGGTCCCGAACACCAAGCGGCACGTACTTACGCCCAGCCGGACACTGAGGAGGTGCAGGCTCCGCCCGTAATGCCCGCTCGATGTCCGTGTCCACCTCCCATACCACTGGTGCCATCAGCCTCGAGGCGGGAAGGATGGTTGTAGGCTCGGTGGACCGATCCTCCGTGTCATAAAGACGGGACAGTGCGTCAGCCTTTACGTTCAGGTCTGTACGACAGAGTTAACCTGAATCGGGTGAAGAACATGGCCCACCTTGCCTGACGTGGATTCAGTCTCCTAGCTGCCTGAATATACTCCAGATTCTGGTGGTCGGTCCAGATGAGAAAGGGGTGCTTAGCCCCCTCAAGCCAGTGTCTCCACACCCTCAGGGCCTTGACCACCGCTAACAACTCCAGGTCCCCCACATCATAGTTATGCTCCGCTGAACTGAGCTTCCTCACAAAGAAAGCGCAGGGGGCAGAGTTTTGGTGGCGTACCCGAGTGCTGTGATAGCACGGCACCCACCCCAGCCAATTACGCACAGCCTTAATGTGGTCACACTCCATCACCATCCCCGAGGTGGAAATGCGATAACCCAGGAAGGAGACGGCTCGTTTGGAGAACACACACTTCTAAGCCTTGACGTATAGGTCATGCTCCAGCAGTCTACCAAGCACCTTGCATACCAGATACACATGCGCTGCGCGGGTGGCGGAATAGATCAGAATATCATCGATATAAACAACCACGCCCTGCCCGTGCAGGTCCCTGAGAATCTCATCTACAAAGGATTGAAAGACGGCTGGAGCATTCTTTAACCCATACGGCATGACGAGGTAGTCATAGTGGCCCTAAACGCGGTTTTCCACTCGTCTCCATCCCGAATACTCACCAGACTATACGCGCTCCTGAGATCCAGTTTTGTGAAAAACTGTGCTCCGTGAAATGATTCCACCGCCGTAGCGAACCCCACTTTGATGGCATTCAGACCTCTATAATCAATGCACGGATGCAGACCTCCCTCCTTTTTCTTCACAAAAAAGAAACTCGAGGAGACGGGTGAGATGGAGGGCCGAATGTACCCCTGTTCCAAAGATTCCGTGACATATGTCTCCATAGCCAACGTCTCCTCCTGGGACAATGGGTACACATGACTCTTGGGAAGCGCAGCGTTTACCTGGAGATCTATCGCACAATCCCCTCCCGGTCGCTCACTTTTTACTGAAAGCGATTGCCAAATCGGCATATTCGGGGGGGATGCGCACCGTGGAACCCTGGTCTGGACTCTCCACCGACGTGGCACCGATGGAAACTCCCAGACACCTTCCAGAACACTCCTCTGACCACCCCTGGAGAACCCCCTGTCTCCACGAAATCTTAGGATTGTGACTAGCCAGCCAGGGAATCCCCAGCACCACTGAAAACACAGGCAAATCGATAATGAAGAGACTAATCCGCTCCTTATGATTCCCCTGCGTCACCATGTCGTGTGGAACCAAGGCCTCCCTGACCAACCCTGACCTTAATGGCCGGCTATCTAGGGAGTGCACGGGGAAGGAGCGGAACACCCAGCTTGATGGCGAGTCCGCGATCCATAAAGTTCCCAGCTGCACCTGAATCGACTAGCGCCTTAAGCTGGGAAGAGGGGAAAAATCAAGAAAATAAATCAAGACAAACATGTGGGGTTCTGGGTGAGTTTGGTGCTGACTCACCTGGGGTGACCGAGAAGCGTTCCGCCTGCCATCTCGACTCCCAGACTCCTCCTCTGGTACCCCTCGGCACGCCCCCCCCCCAACTCCATAGGAATGGGAGCGGGGGCTCTGGGTGGTGGAACACACAGGACCCTCTCCGAACACCCGCGGGCAGCCAGCAGATTGTCCAGCCGGATAGACATGTCGTGTCCCGACACGCCACTCAAACAAATGCACCAAAACACAGGGGAACTAAACAGTCCAGAACAACACACGTACACGCAAAACCGTGACTTACAGGCGTGCACAAAAGTACACAGAAAACAATCCTGCACATCCAGCAGGGGGGCCGGCTGGATAATAAAGCCCAACCAATTAACCTAACTAAACACAGGTGTAACTAATAATCAGACAAGGGGGGAAAAAAGGATCAGTGGCAGCTAGTAGGCCGGTGACGACGACCGCCGAGCGCCACCCGAACAGGAAGGGGAGCCACCTTCGGTAGGAGTCATGACACACATCACATACAATGAAAACAATCTCTGACAAGGACATGAAGGGAAACAGAGGGTTAAATACACAACATGTAATTGATGGGACTGGAACCAGGTGTGGGGACGAGCTGGAGGGCGAGGCGCAGGGCGATCCGGATGGAGACGGTGGAAATCTTGCAGCACAGCATCCAACACATCCTCCACCGGAACCCAGCATCTCTCCTCCGGACCATACCCCTCCCAGTCCACGAGGTACTGAAGGCCCCTCGCCCGACGTCTCGAATCCAGTATGGAATGAACGGAGTACGTCGGGGCCCCCTCGATGTCCAGAGGTGGCGGAGGAACCTCCCGTACCTCAGACTCCTGGAGTGGGCCAGCCACCACTGGCATGAGGAGAGACACATGGAACGAGGGGTTAATGCGGAAATCAGGGGGAAACTGTAACCTGTAACATAACCTGTAACATACCCTGTTCACTCGGGTCGAGAGCCAGACCCGATCCCCTGGTGCGAACACCGGGGCCTCACTGCGGTGACAGTCTGCGCACACTTTCTGGCGCAGTACGGCGTGCTGAAGGTGGACATGGGCGGCGTCCCATGTCTTCTCCGCGCGCCGGAATCAGTCGTCCACCGCAGGAGCCTCGGTCTGACTCTGATGCCAAGGAGCCAGAACCGGCTTATACCCCAATACACACTGGAAGGGAGAAAGGTTAGTGGAGGAGTGGCAGAGCGAGTTCTGTGCCATCTCTGCCCAGGGCACGAACGCCGCCCACTCCCCCGTCTGGTCCTGGCAACAAGACCTCAGAAACCTACCCACATCCTGAATAACTCTCTCCACCTGCCCGTTACTCTCGGGGTGAAAATCCGAGGTAAGGCTGACCGAGACCACCAGACTTTCCATGAACGCCTTCCAGACCCTCGACGTGAACTGGGGACCCCGATCAGACACTATATCCTCAGGCACCCCGTAGTGCTGGAAGACTTGTGTAAATAGAACCTCCTCAGTCTGTAGGGCCGTAGGGAGACCGGGCAACAGGAGGAGATGACAGGACTTAGAAAAATGATCCACAACGACCAGGATCATGGTGTTATCCTGGGAAGGAGGAAAAACAATCAGGAAATCCACTGACAGGTGCGACCATGGCCGTTGTGGAATGGGTAAGGGTTGTAACTTACCTCTGGGCAGGTGTCTATGAACCTTGCACTGGGCGCATTCCGAGCAGGAGGAAACATAAACCCTCACGTCCTTAGCTAAACCAGTACTTCCTACTAAGACAGCGCACCGTCCGACCGATACCAGGATGACCAGAGGAGGGTGACATATGGGCCCAATAGATTAGCCGGTCACGGACAGCAGACGGAACATACAGACCCCAGCCGGACACTGAAGGGGAGCGGGCTCTGTACGCAACACCTGCTCAATGTCTGCGTCCAGCTCCCACACTACCGGTGCCACCAAGCAAGAAGCGGGGAGTATGGGAGTGGGATCCATGGGCCGCTCCTCTGTGTCATACAGTCGGGACAATGCGTCTGCCTTAACGTTCTGGGAGCTTGGTCTGTAGGAAAGGGTAAACACAAAACGGGTGAAAAACATGGCCCACCTTGACTGGCGAGGGTTCAGTCTCCTCGCCGCCTGGATGTACTCCAGATTGCGGTGGTCAGTCCAGATGAGAAAAGGGTGTCTAGCCCCCTCAAGTCAATGTCTCCACGCCTTCAAGGCCTTGACGACAGCCAACAACTCCCGGTCCCCCACATCATAGTTTCGCTCCGCCGGGCTGAGCTTCTTCGAGAAGAAGGCACACGGGCGGAGCTTCGGTGGCGTAACCGAGCGCTGAGAGCACAGCTCCTATCCCAGCCTCGGACGCGTCCACCTCCACTATGAACGCCAAAGAGGGATCCGGATGGGCCAGCACGGGAGCCGAGGTAAACAAAGCCCTCAGGTGACTAAAGGCCCTGTCTGCCTCAGCTGTCCACTGCAGGCGCACCGGGCCCCCCTTCATCAGTGAGGTAATGGGAGGCGCTACCTGACCAAAACCCCGGATAAACCCTCGGGAGTAGTTGGCAAACCCTAAGAATCACTGCACCTCTTTTACCGTGGTGGGAGTCGGCCAATTACGCACGGCTGCAATGCAGTCACTCTCCATCTCCACCCCTGATGTGGAAATGCGATACCCTAGGAAGGAGACGGATTGTTGGAAGAACAGGCATTTCTCAGCCTTGACCTACAGGTCATGCTCCAACAGGTGACCAAGCACCTTGCGCACCAGGGACACATGCTCGGCGCGTGTAGAGGAATATATCAAAATGTCATCAATATACACCACTACACCCTGCCCGTGCAGGTCCCTGAAAATGTTGTCTACAAAAGCTTGGAAGACTGATGGCGCATTCATCAACCCGTACGGCATGACGAGGTACTCATAGTGCCCAGAGGTGGTACTGAAAGCCGTCTTCCACTCGTCTCCCTCTCGGATACACACCAGGTTGTAAGCGCTCCTGAGATCTAGTTTGGTGAAGAACCGCACCCCGTGTATTGACTCTATCGCTGTGGCTATGAGCGGTAGCAGGTAACTATACCTCACCGTGATCTGATTTAGACCCCGGTAGTCAATACACAGACGCAGGCCTCCCTCCTTCACAAAAATTAAACTTGAGGAGAAGGGTGAAGTGGAGGACTGAATGTTCCCCTGATGCAGGGATTCAGAGACATGTTTCCATAGCATCTGTCTCCGCCTGTGAGAGGGGATACACATGACTCCTGGGAAGTGCAGCGTCTACCAGGAGATCTATCGCACATTCGCCCCGTCGATGAGGTGGTAATTGAGTCGCCTTCTTTTTGGAGAAGGCGAGAGCCAAATCGGCATATTCAGGGAGAATGCGCACGGTGGAGACCTGGTCTGGACTCTCCACCACAGTAGCACCAATGGAAACCCCTAAACACCTACCTGAGCACACTCACGACCACCTCGTGAGAGCCCTCTGTGGCCAAGAAACAGTGGGGTTATGACAAGCTAACCAGGGTAGGCCCAGCACCACGGGAAACGCAGGAGAGTCAATAAGGAAGAGGCTAATTCTGTCCGTATGACACCCCGTGCGTCACCATGCCCAAAGGGGCTGTGACCTTCCTAATCAACCCTGACCCTAATGGTCGACTATCTAAGGCATGAACGGGGAAAGGCATGTTCACAGGAAAAATGGGGATCCCTAAACTAAGGGCTAAAGCTTGATCAATGAAATTCCCAGCTGCGCCTGAACCTACGAGCGCCCTATGCTGGGAATGCGGGGAAAACTCAGGAAAAGTGACAGACACAAACATATGTGCAACAGAGGACTCTGGGTGAGGATGGTGCCAGCTCACCTGGGGTGGCTCCAGAGCACCCTGCCTGCTTCCTCATTTCCCAGAGGAACCTACCCAGCACCAACCGGCAGTGTGACCTCTGCGGCCAAAGATAGGGCACGAGCGGAAACTCCCTCCGGTCTCCCTGCGCACCGTCCCTCCCAGCTCCAAGGATATCGGAGAGGGGTTGCGGGAGGGTGGATCCACCAGACCCCGATCTGAACGTCCGCGAGTAGCAGCCGGATGGACAGGTCCACCAGCTGGTCAAACGAGAGGGTGGTGTCTCTGTAGGCCAGCTCCCGATGGACATACTCGCGCAGACTGCGGTAATGAACGATCAGGGCCCTGTTGTTCCATCCCTCGCCGGCTGCCAGGGTCCTAAACTCCAGGGCGAACTCCTGGGAGCTCCTCGTCTCCTGCCTCAGATGGTAGAGGCGTTCACCCGCCGCTCTACCCTCGGGTGGGTGGTCGCAGACTGCCCGGAAACGGCGGGTGAACTCCTCAAACTGTTCCAACGCCGCTTCTCCCACTCTCCATACGGCGTTGGCCAACTCCAGGGCTTTCCCGGGGAGGCACGAGACGAGGGCAGACACCCTCTCACGGTCCGATGGAGCTGGGTGGACCGTAGCCAGATAGAGGTTTAATTGATGGAGGAAACCCTGGCAGTTGGCAGCCCTCCCGTCGTACTTCTGTGCCTAATGAGAGACGGATCCCATTGGGTTCAGGTGGGAAAGGGTCGCTCAGGGGAGACCCTGGTTGTGCTGGTGGAGGCGCACACCACCATAATTTGTAAATAAATTCATTACAATTCCTACAATGTGATTTTCTGGATTTTTTTCATCATTTTGTCTGTCATAGTTGAAGTGTACCTATGATGAAAATTACAGGCCTCTCTCATCTTCTTAAGTGGGAGAACTTGCACAATTGGTGGTTGACTAAATACTTTTTTGCCCCACTGTATGAGAGAGTCACCCATGATTCAGCAAACAATATTTTGGAAGATGAAGCAAATTACTTTAAGCATGTGTTTTCGTTTCAGTCTCCTTCATCTGCACTAACTTAAGTTAACTGTAAGGACTTTCTTTCTATTAATAATTAAAAATTAACAGGTGTACAGAAAGACTCAGGCGAAGGCAAATTAAAGAGGAGGAATTTATTGATGCAATTTAAGCCTTTAAGTCTGGGAAAACTCCAGGGCTGGATGGCATACCAGTTGAAGTATACCAAAAATGTTTTGTTGTACTCAGAGGACCGTTATTTGCATGTTTTAACCACTCCTATCAAAGTGGTAGATTATCAGATAATCAACAATAAGGTCCGATTTTATTATTACTGAAACAGGACCCAAGTGGTAAATATAAAGAGCCAGTACATTTAAAACATTGGTGGCTGCTTACACTTCAGTGTTGTGATGCAAAATGTTTTGCAAAATGCATAGCGCATAGAATTTAAAAGGTATTGTCAGACATTATTCTTCTTAATCAAAAATGGATGAATGATGGTAGACAATATATAACAAATACTGGATACAATTGAACACTATGAAAAATCCTGGGAAACAAGGAATGGATATTTACCTGGAGCTTGGTGTATCTGACTTTGAAAAATGTTTTTCATAGAGTACGACTGGAATTTATATATAAATGCCTGGAATATTTCAATTTTGAAGAATCTCTTATACAATAGGTTAAAGTTAGGTATAGTAACCCTAGTTGTAAAATAGTAAATAATGGCTACATTTAAAAAATGATTAAACTATCAACAGGAGTAAAACAAGGTTGTCCCCTATTGGCATATCTATTTATTATGGCCATCACAATGTTAGCTATTAAAATCAGATCCAACAATAATATCAAGGGGCTAGAAATACAGGGCTTATTAAAAAACAAAGGTGCTGATTCATGTTTTATTTTAAATCCACAATTTGGATCTCTCCACAGCAGTGGCGACCCGTCATCCAGGGCAGGTGGGGCCACACCTGTTGTGAGCCCCACATGTTTTGCAAAAAAATTATAAGAAATGTGATTTTGGCATTAATGTCACATATAACTTTGCATACAACATAAAAACATATATATCATTGAGATAATAAAGCTGCATACAAACATGGTCTCTTTTTTGTTTTCTTGAGTAAGGCAGTTCCAAAATGCAGGTGTTTCAGCCTAGCTCAGTGCTTTCTCTGGTGGTGGGGCAAGCCAACATAAAATACGGAGCTTAGCGCCGTGACTGTCTCAGTCTTCTGTTACTCATGGGGACATTATGTCACTGCCAAGTCTAAGTGTAGACCTAAAAAATGCTAGCCCTTTGTGTGCTGCCATAGAGTTACATAGGAAGTGCCCATCCAAGAAGTATCCAGGTCGCTGGCCACAGATAAAATGACGTCAAATCACGTTATATGTACAGTAGCTTTGATTGGACTGTCAACACATCATGCTTCCAAAATCTTAGCTAGCAGTCATCATCATGAAACAAGTCAACAATCTACAGGCAAATATTTTTTAATCCTTGTCATATAAAAAGAAATGAAAGATTAAACGTGTCATTGCTCATCGGTCATTGGACATAAACATTACACAACAAGTTGGAAATCACAAATTCAACACTGAGTGGTTTGGAAGGAATTAGTGACAGTGGCCGTGTGATCCTAAATCTTTGATTAAGGGGCTCTTTTACAAGTTTAAAATTATAAACATTCAACATTGGCCATGCTGTCAATGAAGCATGATTTGTGCCGTGCTCAAAACAACTGTTAACTCGGAACTGCAAAAACTTGACTTCAGTGAGTTCATGACAACTGGGAAGTCGGGAATAAACAAGTTCCGACTGGGAAAAGATGGTTTGAACGGTCATCCAACTCTAAATCGTAAGCCTCTCGCTAGAGCTACGACCTGAAGATCAATGACGTCATCATGATTTAACCTTGTTTTTTTCCTAGTTTTCAGTTGTTTTGAAAGCACCATAAATCCAGAGAATGCCAGACTTTTATGACAAAATGTGTCCACGAAGGACAGCCGCGCGACCTTCCTGTTCAAGTGAGCACAGCACAACAAGGTGAGTCCAAAAATCTATTGTATGCCGCTGCATAAATTATGCAATATGACAGGGAAATATGTATACTGTAGTTAAGGAAGTAATGCTAAGTGTATTTTATGTAGTAAGATGTTAGGGCCCATGTGCCTCACCCTAATAATTTGGTCTATTTACCCCTCTTAATCTTGCCTACTATTCTGACTTGGTGGTGCAAATGTAGCCTATAACCTGTTTTAGAGAAATGTAATCATCAAATATTGTCTACTTATATGCCCCCTTTATTTATCCTATCCATAAGAACGGCTCATGTTCTGAATTCTGTCGCTGTAAATTTCAAAAGTGCTAAACAAATAGTTAAATTGACTACGTCTAGCGCCAAATTCAAAATACAAAAATCCTAATATTAAACATTCATGAAAATACAATTGTCATAGTGTCATTTAAAAGCTTAACATCTTGTTAATCCAGACGCTTTATCAGATTTCAAAAAGGCTTTACGGCGAAAGCACACCATGCGATTATCTGAGGACAGCGCCCCGCATACAAAAGCATTACATACATTTTCCAACCAAGCAGAGGCATCACAAAAGTCAGAAATAGCGATAAAATAAATCACTTACCTATGAAGATCTTCCTTTGTTTGCAATCCAAAGGATCCCAGCTACATCACAAATGTTTGTTTTGTTCGATAAAGTCATTGTTTATATCCCAAAAAAGTCTGTTTAGTTGGCGCGCTTCATCATTCAACGGTTTCCCCTCGTTCAAAATGCATACAAAATGAATCCCAAACCTTACCAATAAACTTCGTCCAAACAAGTCAAGCAATGTTTCTAATCAATCCTCAGGTACCCTAATATGTAAATAAACTATACAATTTAAGACGGAGAATAGTATGTTCACTACCGGAGATAAATAACGAAGTGAGCGGTCTCATCCACGCGCGTCATAACACTACAGCCAAAATGGGTGCAACTTAGAAAAACTACAAATTCTTGCTAATTTTTCAAAAGACAAGCCTGAAATTCTTTCTAAAGACTGTTGACATCTGCTGGAAGCCCTAGGAACTGCAATCTGGGAGGATTTCCATTGATTTCCCCATAGGCATTTTAAATGGTGTCAACTCCCCCCCACAAAATTCTGGATGGATTCTTCTCGGGTTCTCGCCTGCTATATCAGTTCTGTTATACTCACAGAGTATATTCTAACATATTTGGAAATTTTAGAGTGTTTTCTATCCAATACTACCAATTATATGCATATCCTAACTTCTGGCCTGAGTAACAGGCAGTTTACTTTGGGCATCTCATTCATCCAAATTTCAGAATATGGCCCCCTATCCCTAAGAAGTTAAATCCGAACTGGTTCTAAAAGAGATTATTAGTAAGAATGTCTCACCCCATGTTCAAGAATGGCCTTTTTCCCTTTATTCAGATTTCAATCTCCAAAATATTGCTATTTTTTAAAAAACAAGCCATGGAAAGTTGTTTGCAATTTCAGTTTAATCCACCAGAAAAGACTATAAATGGTATCATCTTTGTAAATTATATCATAAGTAGTACGGTGGAGTTGTCACACATGCAGCTAACAAAAATATATGGAAATGTCTGCTCTATGCATTACCGCAAAAACCGAAGAGGCAAAAGTGGAAGGGGGAGAAAGTAAGGAACTTGTCTGTCTGACCTGCATTAAAGTCAAAGATTTGTTAAAGAAAATTGTGATAAATAAAAAAGTATACCAGTTTCATTTAAGGACCAAAAATTGACAGTTGTGCCATATAGATTGCAAAATAGTTGGGAAGAGAATTTTGATTCTATGACACATAGTTTATGAACTGATACACAAAACAACGCTGGATTCAAAAGTTAAGTGTTTTTCAAATTTAAATTATTATACAAAATTATTTATAATGTTATTTCTGATTTCTGTTGACTCCAATATGGTGGATACCTCTATTTGTTTTCTGAGAGCAGTTCTCAGATTATTGGATGGTTTGCTTTTTCTGTAAAGCTTAAAAGAAAATCTGACACAGCAGCCCCCTATCCCTTAAGGAGAAGTGTATCTATATTTCCATTCTAACAATTGTATTAAAAAATATATATATATATTTTTGTCCCCTATTTCGTGGTATCCAATTGTTTTTAGTAGCTACTATCTTGTCTCATCGCTACAACTCCCATTAGGGCTCGGGAGAGACGAAGGTTGAAAGTCATGCGTCCTCCGATACACAACCCACTGCTTCTTAACACAGCGCACATCCAACCCGGAAGCCAGCCGCACCAATGTGTCGAAGGAAACACCATGCACCTGGCAATCTTGGTTAGCTCGCACTGCGCCCGGCCCGCCACAGGAGTCGCTGGTGCGCGATGAGACAAGGACATCCCTACCAGCCAAGCCCTCCCTAACCCGGACGACGCTAGGCCAATTGTGCGTTGCC
Source organism: Oncorhynchus keta (assembly GCF_023373465.1). NCBI lineage: Eukaryota > Metazoa > Chordata > Actinopteri > Salmoniformes > Salmonidae > Oncorhynchus > Oncorhynchus keta. The sequence continues at coordinate 22,740,519 of NC_068444.1, read as the reverse complement.
CCACGGACCTCCCGGTCAGTTACGACAGAGCCTGGGCGCGAACCCAGAGTCTCTGATGGCACAGCTGGCGCTGCAGTACAGCACCCTTAACCACTGCGCCACCCGGGAGGCTAACAATTGCAATTTCATCTATATTTATAATGAGTATTTCTGTAAAATTATGGCTCTCTGCAATATCACCGGATGTTTTTTGGAACTAGTGAACATAATGCGCCAATGTATACTGAGTTTTCTGATATAAATATGCACTTTATCGAACAAAACATACATGTATTGTGTAACATGAAGTCCTATGAGTGTCATCTGATGAAGATCATCAAAGGTTAGTGATTCATTTGATCTCTATTTGTGCTTTTTGTGACTCCTCTCTTTGGCTGGAAAAATGGCTGTGTTTTTCTGTGGCTTGGCTCTGACCTAACATAATCGTTTGTGGTGCTTTCGCTGTAAAGTCTATTTGAAATCGGACACTTTGGTGGGATTAACAACAAGATTACCTTTAAAATGGTATAAGATACATGTATTTTTGAGGAATTTTAATTATGAGATTTCTGTTGTTTGAATTTGGCGCTCTGCACTTTCACTGGCCGTTGTCATATCAATCCCGTTAACAGGATTGCAGCCCTAAGAAGTTTTAACCTACACCACGCTGCGTCTTGGTCCACTTCTTCAGACGAGCGTTACACATATATATATTATATATACATTAACAGTTGAAAGTTTGGACACCTACTCTTTCAAGGGTTTTCCTTTATTTGTACTATTTACTACATTGTCTAATAATACTGAAGACACCAAAACTATGAAATAACAAATATGGAATCATGTAGTAACCAAAAAAAAAGTATTAAACAAATCAAAATATATTTTAGATTCTTCAAAGTAGCCACCCTTTGCACACTCTTGGCATTCTCTCAAGCAGCTTCACCTGGATTGTTTTTCCAACAGTCTTGAAACAGTTCCCACATATGCTGAGCACTTGTTGGCTGCTTTTCCTTCACTCTGTGGTCCAACTCATCCCAAACCATCTCAATTGGGTTGAGGTCGGGTGATTGTGGAGACCAGGTCATTTGATGCAGCACTCCATCACACTTCTTCTTGGTCAAATAGCCCTTACACAGACTGGAGGTGTGTGGGGTCATTGTCCTGTTGAAAAACAAATGATAGTCCCACTAAGCGCAAACCCGATGGGATGGCATATCAATGCAGAATGCTGTGGGTGGCATGCTGGTTAAGTGTGCCTTGAATTCTAAATACATCACTGACAGTGTCACCAGCAAAGCACCTCCACAACATCACACCACCTCCTCCATGCTTCACAGTAGGAACCACATATGTGGACGTCATCCATTTACCTACTCTGCGTCTCGCAAAGACACGGCGGTTGGAACCAAAAATCTCAAATTTGGACTCATAAGACCAAAGGACAGATTTCCACCAGTCTAATGTCCATTGCTCGTGTTTCTATGCCCAAGCAAGTCTCTCATTCTTATTGGTGTCCTTTAGTAGTGTTTTTTGCAGCAATTCGACCCCGAAGGCCTGATTCATGTAGTCTCCAGTTGATGTTGAGATGTGTCTGTTACTTGAACTCTGTGAAGCATTTGTTTGGGCTGCAATTTCTGAGGCTGGTAACTCCTCCACAGCAGAGGAAACTGTGGGCCTTCCTTTCATGTGACGGTCTTCATGAGAGCCAGTTCATCATAGCGATTGTTGGTTTTTGGGACTGCACTTGAAGTTCTTGCAATTTTCTGGATTAACTGACCTTCAGGTCTTAAAGTAATGATGGACTGTCATTTCTTTTTACTTATTTGAGCTGTTCTTGCAATAATATGGACTTGGTCTTCTACCAAATAGGGCTATCTTCTTTATACCACCCTTACCTTGTCACAACACAAATGATTGGCTTAAACGCATTAAGAAGGAAAGAAATTCCACAAATTAACAAGGCACACCTGTTAATTGAAATCCATTCCAGGTGACTACATCATGAAACTGGTTGAGAGAATGCCAAGTGTGTCCAAAGCTGTCATCAAGGAAAAGGGTGGCTACTTTAAAGAATCTCAAATATAAAATATATTTTGATTAACAATTTTTTGGTTCCTACATTATTCCATATGTGTTATTTCATAGTTTTGATGTTATCACTATTACTTTTGTCCAAACTTTTGACTGGTACTGTATATATAAGGGGGATTGGAAATTATGCAGACAATAACATTGATGGAAGCCACAATTTATCTATCTACAATACTAAAACTCATCTAACCCCCTCCCTAACCCTTTTCTTTTTGTGGGAGCTGTCTGTTGGTGAGAGCATTTTTGTCTATGGGAGCAGTTGGTCTGTAGCAGCAGTCTGTCTATGGGAGCTGTCGGTCTGTCGGTGGGCCTGCCCCATCATGTCATGTCTGTTCACAGCTTCACAGAGTTAAGTTGTCATGGCCGTGCAGGACAGGGTTCCAGGCTTGGCTCCAACCCAGCGCCCTGCTACTCTCACCTGCACAGGTAGTCATTAGGGCTGCCCACACGCACCTCCCACCCCCCACGCGCCCAGCTGTTCTGCCCCATCAACACTCCTAATCTAGCAGCCTAAAAGCACTTCACAACTCTAAGTCGACCTGCTTTCACAACCTCAAGTGCTTTTAATGCCAAATTAAAGTTTTTAGACAGATGATGCTGTAATATGAGAAGCAGCAATTTTTTTTTGGTTGTTTGTGTCGGGGGGAGAAAAAAAAGTTCTTCTTTTCTGGACAAGAACAGCATGTACATTCAGGATATTAACAGCAGCTTACCTCGAGGTACAGTAGGTATAGACCAGGGTTCCCCAACTGGCGGCCCACAGGGGTTTTTATTTGTCACCCCAAGTTTTTCGATCAAAAATATTTTATACATTTTTTATTTTATTTTTATTTGTATTTATTATTATTTGTACATAAAAGAACCAGGAAATCAGCTCAAAGGGATTTTAATTTAGGAAATCTGTTCCCATGTATTCCCACGCACAATAGAGGGACGTGATCATTTACAAAATGTAAGAAAGGTTTGAAATTGTTTTAGTTAAACATTATATCTGTTTTGGCTTCTTGCGGGTCAGTTTGCAGTCTACAAATTATATATAATTATGTTCCAGGCCCACGACTATCCCCTCAAGAAAAAATGGTCCTAAGGCTGAATCTAGTTGATGATGCCTGGTATATATATATATATGTGTGTGTATACACACACACACACCAATCTATCAGTCTACAGTAAACAGACATCATGTCCCTCCATCCATCAGCCACCTGGCACACTGACTGACTGCTGTGGGAGGGGAGGAGGTAACCTGAGAAGGGCACACACTGGATTAATTCATTACACACACACCTCTCCATAGACATGGTGCAGACATACTGTCTGAAGCCATTGTTCATTTATTCATATCATGTTCAGTAAAGGCTACGACTAACAGGTATTGCAGGCTGAGTCTGCTGCATTACAATGTGCTTAATTTGGTTCCTGCTGCACCTTTCACTCAAGATGATAGTTTCTGCCGCAGTCTCACTTCCTGTTGTCTCAGCAGTTTCCTGTCATCCTGAGGATTTATTTCCTGGGTGTTGTCCTCTGTGTGTACCCCAGCTGTAACTCAGGGGTAAACTAGGTGTAACCCAGCTGTAACCCAGGAGTCCTGTGCCGTTCTGTCACACAGGTGTGTAGCCACAGTCATGAGAATGCTGCTATCCGAGACATGACACATTCACCAGAGTGTCAACGAGAGTTCATCCAAGCTGAAGAGAATGGCTGCCAGACTAGTCATGCCTGAACACACTTCAACAGGAAGGCTTACACGTTACTCTCCAATATTGTCTGGCAGCCAGGATGCTTTTATATAGGCTACAGTAGTGCCCGATAGAGCAGAGAGAGAGAGAAAGAGGTCTGCCAATAAACACACCCAACAGTACTTATTGGAGTGCTTCTGGCTTAACAAATACTATTTTTCCTTGGGGTTATCCTAAAGCGCCTTGTTTGGAGGAGAATACATATTTGGTTAAAGGGCCAGGAAACTAAACTAAAGCGGGGATTTAATCTGATTGCGCATTGTCGATAATGCATCTTTTTAAGGCAATGTTCCCGTGTTCGCGCCGATCAAATTCATAGTAAATGCTGCATACGTCGGCTAAATTGGAAACTACCTTTAAATTGCAAGCCCGGTAGAACGCTGAATCGGATTGATTACCGCCTAAAGCCACGTAGAATGAGTGAGTCAATATGTGTTTGCCTGCATGCTGTTTACAGCTGTGCCCTCTCTCATCTCCCTCTGCTGGCTAGCTATGCTGCAACCACATCCTATCAACACAGCAAACAGACATCAGTGACAGAAGAGTCATGGCCTAGTGTAACAGATACAGCAGCATGGATGGATCATAAGGCTTATCCACAACCACCACCTCTCTGTCCCTCAGAGCAGTCCCCGGCTGGTGTTTCACGATGTCCCTTTGGACCCTGGAAGTCTCCCTAATGCTGAAAGCCGACCTAGTCTGTGACTCTGGGCTACGGTCCCCAGGACACACCCATTTCAAGGGCCTGGTTGTGTGGATAAAAGTGAATGTTTCTTGGGCAAGGCCTGTAAAAAGGCCCTGGTTGTGTGGAAGATCCCTCAATTGCCAGTCAGGCCCGGGCCTGGGGCAGGGAGGTGCTAAGTGTGAGGGACTTACTGCAAGCCTGGGGAGTGGGTGGAAGTGAAGGGGCTGCTAATGCCTCCCTCACTGGGAGAAGAGGAATGTCAGGCAGGGTAGCGGAGGGGGCCTGGGTCAGGCAGGATGGCTGGAACCAGGCTGGTCTGTCTGTGTCGTACCACAGAGGCTTCAGCGTCTAGTCCACACAGGACTTCCATTAGAGAGACCCAGGAGAGGAATACACTCAGCACTTCATTTATTAAACACTGAGCACATCTATCATCTGGAAACACACACACACACACAGAGAGAGAGAGAGAGCTCTGTCCCACATTTTTTATAGATAAGAAAGAAAACACAATGAGTATTGGAGCTCTAAGAGCCACACTTATTTAAAAAATAATTCTTCTTCACAGGACTCTGCTTTCATCTATCAACCTTCCAAGACGCCACCAATACCTATTCTCAGTGGATTGTTCACCAACACACTTCAATCACACCATAAAATAATGCAATAACCTCAGTCATTATACTGTAGATGTGTCATTCATGAGACCAACATTAATCAGGGCTACTGTATTGTGGTGAAAATGACAGTATTGGTTATACTGAAATGGAATCCCCCTAACAGACTAGTCCAACTTCCCCCTGGTCAGTTTGCATGATCAGGGATTTCTGCTCTTTTCTCTTCCTCTCCTCTCACAACAATGGAAGGGTGAGGAGAGGAGAGGAGAAGGAAGAGCTTCGCTTGTGAAAATAAACATGTGAAATAAACACCCAGTGTGTCCATCTAGAGTTACAGTCGTGTAACGATGAGGAGAGGCAAGAAGGGAACTGCCCGTGGTAACGTGACCAGGTCTTCAAGCAGCTGGGGAGAGAGAGGGTCCACTACAATCAAATCAAATCAAAGTTTATTGGTCGTGTACACAGATTTGCAATGTCATCGCAGGTGCAGCAAATTGTTTATGTTTCCAGCTCCAACAGTACTGTAATACCGAACAATACACACACAATACAAAAAGTTTTTAAAAAGAAATTAAGAAATGACGGAACTAATCCAATTAACAACCCAAATAGCACTGTAACAGTAACGCATTCTATACGTATCTACCTAGGATGAATTAAAACAAGATATATACAGTTGAAGTCGGAAGTTTACATACACATACAAATAAACAAATACACATTGTAATGGTCTGGGTGTAGCTGGTGCAGAGGAGTCAGGCGCAGGACAGCAGAGATGAGTGACACAAGTAACTTTACTCAAAATATTCCAATAACATGTCATAATACCGAGCCCACAATAACGGACCGAACATACATAAAACAATCACACACAAAAACCACGGGGAAAACAGAGGCTTAAATAATGAACATGTAATTGATGAATTGAAACCAGGTGTGTAAAACAAAGACAAGACAAATGTAAAATGAAAAGTGGATGGGCGATGGCTCGAAGGACAGTGATTCCGCCGAACGCAGCCCGAACAATGAGAGGGACTGACTTCGGCGGAAGTAGTGACACACAAACAAAAATGACTTGTGTCATGCACAAAATAGTTGTCCTAACTGACTTGCCGAAACTATAGTTTGTTAACAAGACATTTGTGGAGTGGTTGAAAAACAAGTTTTAATGACTCCAACCTACAGTTGAAGTCGGAAATGTACATACACTTAGGTTGGAGTCATTAAAACTAATTTTTCAACCACTCCACAAATTTCTTGTTAACAAACTATCGTTTTGGCAAGTCGGTTAGGACATCTACTTTGTGCATGACACAAGTAATTCTTCCAACAATTGATTACAGACAGGTTATTTCACTTATAATTCACTGTATCACAATTCCAGTGGGTCAGAAGTTTACATACACTAAGTGGACTATGCCTTTAAACAGCTTGGAAAATTCCATAATATGATGGCATGGCTTTAGAAGCTTCTGATAGGCTAATTGACATAATTTGAGTCAATTGGAGGTGTACCTGTGGATGTATTTCAAGGCCTTCCTTCAAACACAGTGCCCCTTTGCTTGACATCATGGGAAAATCAAAAGAAATCAGCCAAGACCTCAGAAAACAATTGTTGACCTCCACAAGTCTGGTTCATCCTTGGGAGCAATTTCCAAACGCCTGAAGGTTCCACGTTCATTTGTACAAACAGTAGTATGCAAGTATAAACACCATGGGACCACGCAGCCGTCATACAACTCAGGAAGGAGACGCGTTCTGTCTCCTAGAGATGAACGTACTTTGGTGCGAATTGTGCAAATCAATCCCAGAACAGCAGCAAAGGACCTTGTGAAGATGCTGGAGGAAACCGGTACAAAAGTATCTATATCCACAGTAAAAAGAGTCCTATATCGACACAACCTGAAAGGCCGCTCAGCAAGGAAGAAGCCACTGCTCCAAAACCGCCATAAAAAAGCCATAACTGCACAGGGGGACAAAGATTGTACTTTTTGGGAAATGTCCTCTGGTCTGATGAAACAAAAACAGAACTGTTTGGCCATAATGACCATCATTATGTTTGGAGGAAAAAGGGGGAGGCTTGCAAGCTAAAGAACACCATCCCAACCGTGAAGCACCAATTTGTAAGTCGCTCTGGATAAGAGCGTCTGCTAAATGACTTCAATGTAAATGTGAAGCACGGGGGTGGCAGCATCATGTTGTGGTGGTGATTTGCTGCAGGAGGGACTGGTGCATTTCACAAAATAGATGGCTTCATGAGGAAAGGAAAATTCTGTGGATATAGTGAATCAACATCTCAAGACATCAGCCAGGAAGTTAAAGCTTGGTCGCAAATGGATCTTCCAAATGGACAGCGACCCCAAGCATACTTACAAAGAGGTGGCAAAATGGCCTAAGGACAACAAAGTCAAGGTATTGGAGTGGCCATCACAAAGTGCTGACCTCAATTCCTATAGAACATTTGTGGGCAGAACTGAAAAAACGTGTGCAAGCAAGGAGGCCTACAAACCTGACTCAGTTACACCTGCTCTTTCAGGAGGAATTGGCCAATATTTACCCAACTTATTGTGGGAAGCTCGTGGAAGGCGACCTGAAACGTTTGACACAAGTTAAACAATTTAGAGGCAATGCTACCAAATACTAATTTAATGTATGTAAACTTCTGACCCACTGGGAATGTGATGAAAGAAATAAAATATTTAATAAATCATTCTCTCTACTATTATACTGACATTACACATTCTTAAAATAAAGTGGTGATCCTAACTGGCTTAAGACAGAGAATTGTTACTAGGATTAAATGTCAGGAATTGTGAAAAACTGAGTTTAAATGTATTTGGCTAAGGTGTATGTAAACTTTTGACTTCTACTGTACTAGGACTGATATGTACAGCAGTAGATACACTGTCTATTAGTGAGCTATGTCAAGAATCCAGTATATAAATAAATATGTGATGTGTATAAACACGGTAACTATAAGGCAATGTACAGTAGTAGCAATATTATGATGAGCTATGTCGAGAAAACACTATATAAATACCCAGTACAAAACTCCATAGCAAAATGGATACAGTTACAGGGAATTAGCTTCCGGACCTGAGAGCTGTGTAAGGACATCAGGAATAAAATTGTAGACCTGCACAAGGCTGGGATGGGCTACAGGACAATAGGCAAGCAGCTTGGTGAGAAGGCAACAACTTTTGGCGCAATTATTAGAAAATGGAAGAAGTTCAAGATGACGGTCAATCACCCTCAGTCTGGGGCTCCATGCAAGATCTCACCTCGTGGGGCATCAATGATCATGAGGAAGGTGAGGGATCAGCCCAGAACTACACGGCAGGACCTGGTCAATGACCTGAAGAGAGCTGGGACCACAGTCTCAAAGAAAACCATTAGTAACACACTACGCCGTCATGGATTAAAATCCTGCAGCGCACACATGTTCCCCCTGCTCAATCCAGCGCATGTCCAGGCCCGTCTGAAGTTTGCCAATGACCATCTGGATGATCCAGAGGACGAATGGGAGAAGGTCATGTGGTCTGATGAGACAAAAATAGAGCTTTTTGGTCTAAACTCCACTCGCTGTGTTTGGAGGAAGAAGAAGGATGGGTACAACCCCAAGAACACCATCCCAACTGTGAAGCATGGAGGTGGAAACATCATTCTTTGGGGATGGTTTTCTGCAAAGGGGACAGTACGGACTGCACCGTATTGAGGGGAGGATGGATGGGACCATGTATCGCGAGATCTTGGTCAACAACCTCCTTCCCTCAGTAAGCATTGAAGATGGGTCGTGGCTTGGTCTTCCAGCATGACAACGACCCGAAACACACAGCCAGGGCAACTAAGGAGTGGCTCTGTAAGAAACATCTCAAGGTCCTGGAGTGGCCTAGCCAGTCTCCAGACCTGAATCCAATAGAAAATCTTTGGAGGGAGCTGAAAGTCCGTATTGCCCAGTGACAGCCCCGAAACCTGAAGGATCTGGAGAAGGTCTGTATGGAGGAGTGGGCCAAAATCCCTGCTGCAGTGTGTGCAAACCTGGTCAAGAACTACAGGAAACGTTGAAATCTCTTTAATTGCAAACAAAGGTTTCTGTACCAAATATTAAGTTCTGCTTTTCTGATGTATCAAATACTTATGTCATGCAATAAAATGCAAATTAATTACTTAAAAAGCATACAATGTGATTTTCTGGATTTTTGTTTTAGATTCCGTCTCTCACAGTTGAAGTGTACCTATGATACAAATTACAGACATGCTTTGTAAGTGGGAAAACCTGCAAAATCAGCAGTGTATCAAATACTTGTTCTCCACACTGTATTTATTTAACCAGGCAAGTCAGTTAAGAACATATTCTTATTTTCAATGACGGCCTGGGAACAGTGGGTTAACTGCCTGTTCAGGGGCAGAACGACAGATTTGTACCTTGTCAGCTCGGGGGTTTGAACTCACAACCTTCCGGTTACTAGTCCAACGCTCTAACCACTAGGCTACGCTGCCGCCCCAAATGTATGTGAATGGTGTGTATAGACAGTATATGAATAGAAAGGTGTGTAGTTATATAGGAAGCCATGACTAGAATACAGTATATACACTGAGAGTACAAAACGTTAGGAACACCTTCCTAATACTGAGTTGCACCCCCTTTTGCTCTCAGAACAGCCTCAATGCGTTGGGGCATAGACTACAAGGTGTCAAAAGCGTTCCATAGGGATGCTGGCCCATGTTGACTCCAATGCTTCCCACAATCCATGTCTCAATTGTCTTAAGGCTTCAAAATCCTTATTTAACCTGTCTCCGCCACTTCATCTACACTGATTGAAGTGGATTTAAGAAGTGACATCAATAAGGGATTATAGCTTGCAGCTGTTCAGTCTGTCATGGAAAGAGCAGGTGTTCCTAATGTTTTGTACACTCAATGTACATATAAAGTAGGTGAAACAGTATGTCAACATTATTAAAGTGACTAGTGTTCAATGGCTCTGTGAATATAGGGCAGCAGTCTCTAAGGTGCAGGGTAGAGTACCAGGTGGTAGCTGGCAAGTAACAATGTCTGGGATTCAGGACAGGGTACTGGGTGGAGGCCAACTAGTGGTGACTATTTAACAGGCTGATGGCCTGGAGATCGAAGCTGGATGTGCTGTCCTTGCCCTCTTCATAGGAGGTGACATTGCAGTCGTGCTTCATGCAGTGTGTATATGTCTTAATATGGAGAGGGAAAGGATTTGGGTTAAAAGTGACAAGTGCCCGTGTGAATTTATGAGGATATTATCACTGAAGGGACAGACGTGTTGTCATCATGACCTGTTGTTATTGGGATATGCAGACAAACACACACACACCTGGGTAACCGGATATCGCTATGAGCTCCAGTAGCAAGCCCCAATGGGAGAGCCACAGACATTAGTGGGAAAAAATGACACTGCCAATGCTCTTCTGGGAAACCCCCACTCAGCAGTACAAAACACACACCACACACACACACACACACACATTTCCATCTAATAAAGATCATACTACAAATTTCTTTATCCCACTTCCTCTCCCCAACCCCCACAAAATCTATACCACAGTCCCAGAACAATGGAAAGTATATCCCACCTCAGGATGTTAAAATCATAGTCATATTTTTAGTCTATCAGTGAAGTTTGTGTTAGGCTTAAACATCTTTGCATCTAACTTCTCAATTTTATGGAGTGCAACCCTAGTGTCGATTTTTGAGAGTGTTTTCTGAAGGTCCTTGTTTGTGTACTGACCGGTAAGTGGTATTAATGTTTTGGTGAAAGTGATGTGAAATGAGGTGAGGAGCTGAAAGAAACAGTATCATATATCAGCTTATGTGAGGATGCTCTCTCTCTCCTTCTCTCTCACTCCCTTTCCCTCCTTACCTGAGAGGGCCTGGGAACAGCAGCCCTGCAGTACCCGTGAGTGACAGATCATCGCTCTGGGCAACCACCCTGCCTCCAGGTGAGGTCTAGGCATCTCATGTTCCCCCCTCCCCTGTCCTTCCCCCTCTCGTCTCTCCTTCAGGCTTGCTCATCCACCTGCTGTACTGCCCCTCACCCCATACCCTGTGGAACAATGGCAGGCAGGGCTACAGCTACCCCCGGGGGCAGTAAGACTTACACTCTCTCTCCTGCCTGGGAAAGGAAATACTCCTGTAACACTAACCTCCCACCTGAGGACAACACTGCCACTCACAGCCATCTCAACTGCCCCCCTGTTTCCGTGACAACAGGCCCAGCTCTCCTCTCTCAGCATCAGGCAGCACCTAACGGGAGAAAGTGAGAGAAAGCAAGAGAACAAGAGAGCCATACTAACCCTACCGTTTAAATTCAAAGGCCCAAAAAAAGAACCCAAAATGTGTAAATTGAAACGGCTGCTCTGTAAAGCCATTCATTTCCTGCGGTATTTGAGTAAATATTATGAATATACTATTCAACATCGTGCACACAATCCATCATGATTTGCAGAGGCCAAGTTTGAGCTCACTTTTACTCACACTGTCATAATTAGTTGCTGCAGCTTTTTTCCCCTGTCATGCAGCTGGCTGAGTCCTGAGGTAAAGAAATACATTGCCTCATTCCAGGACGCACAGCCACAGTTCCTCTAGCTTCTTTGGCCAGAGGCAGCACGCCAACAGGCTGCACGAACATCTCTACAGCAAGGCAGGTGGAATAGTCTGGGCTTAGTTCATACACTTAGAAAGGTGTCAGGGTCACAACCTTTAACTCCGCAGGTGTGTGACAGCTACCACTGTTCAGCTGTGTTATTTACCCAATCAGCAGAGACAGCCGGCGGCGGGGGGGTCATGATGCTAAACATCAGATGTGATCTAATCACAGCAGACAGATAGTATATCAGGCATTTACTCTGGGAACTGAGATACTGCTAGGTATTTACTCTGGGGACTGAGATACTGCGAGGTATTTGCCCTTGGGACTGAGGTACTGCCAGGTATTTATCCTGGGGACTGAGGTACTGCCAGGTATTTACACTGGGAACTGAGATACTGCCAGGTATTTACACTGGGAACTGAGATACTACCAGACATTTACTTTCAGCATTGAGCAAATTTCAGGTCTGCCAAGCGCAAACTTGAACCTTGTGAAAATGCAGTGTAACTTCCAGCGTGCGTTTAATGTGAACACTGAGGATGAACCTGCTGGCTATTTGATCATAATGTAGGCCTACCAGAGTGGCCTACCATCAAAAACAATGGAGAAAATGCATCACATAACATTCTAATATTAATAATAATATATAATATTAATATAATATAATATATTAATAATATATATTATTAATAACATTCTAACATGGAAATAGCTATTCTATCATTCAGCCTACAGTAGCAGCCAACGTGTGGAGTTCAATGTAGGCCTACACTCCATGAGACTTTTGAAACATGCAGGGCTTGACATTAACCTGTTTATCCACTTGTCCTTCAGACAAGGAAGTGACTAAAAATGTTTTTGTTTGATGCAAGAAACCACATTACAAAATAAAATGCATTATTATTCCAATATCATTATTACAGAGAATCAGGCAAATTATGCTACATAGTTTATTCAAGTCTCTCTCAAAATACAACATGGCCCCTTTCAGAAAACTCTTTACTTGACTCACTTTTTCAAAGATGTACACGTTTTGTGCTCTTGTAGGAAGCAAACACTCTGCTATTGCTGGCTACAAATAATCTATAACTGGGCTAATAACTCACTAAACAGCAAAGAATATAAAGAAAATGTGTACACGTGGCAACATGCAACTCTCACTTTGATCTCAAAACAAGCGCATCTACTCACGACCTCTCATGCTGTGAATGCGGTTCAGTAAATAGCACAGATCCATATATGTCAATGGTTCATTTGCCATGTCAATGGTTCATTTGCATATAGGCCTACTGCAGGTCTGATTGGTTAACCTGCACCGGTCTGTGTAGAGTTTGGGCTCGAGTCGTGCGTGTCAATGCAATAAAATCATACTCTGATGCGTTCTGCCTACAACAAAATCTCTTGCATAGCTCGTTTTGTTTCGATATGCTGTATTGAAAGTGTCTAATATTGCGTTGAAAAGATCACAATTGCCACAGTAAAGGGAAACGTTGATAGTTAACAGGGAAAACTCCAGAACAGTGGTCACCAACCTTTTCTGAGTCTAAATGTAAGCCTAGATCTACGCTCAGATTTATTTTTAACATTACGTAAAAAACGTAAGCCTATGCAACATTAACCAATTAAAAACAGTACTGTAGCAACGAGGTTTGTGCAGTAAGCTATAGGCCCAATACATTATCACCGCATATTGGCTTTGCTTGAATTGCCCTGCCAGTGCATTGTTGTTTGGGACATTTAAAAAATATATCTTTCAAAATTTGAGGTTGGCTATATGATCACACCGGCAGTAGATCCGTTGTTGTAATACTTGTGAGGCACAGCTGAGGGAGTGTACAATTAAATGATTAGCTTTTTATTTTACTGGGCTGATGGTGCCTGCTTCTGATGGTTAGTCTCAGCGGAGAGAGCAGCAGACTGATGGTCCACCTGTCAACATCCCTCTGCTCTCCATTTCCTCCACTGACACTGACCAAAAGGGACACTGTCTTCCAGCTGATGGTAAAACTCAAGGGTATTATTTCTGCCTCCTGCACAAATTCATGTTGTTACTCCCATGAACAGAGAAAGTGAAATATTCCTCAATATTAAAAAAGACCCAAGCCATTAATAATAACAATAATACAAGCCTATCGATACACTTTCCTACTCCTTCATTACTGCTGCAGGGCTTGTTGCAGCGCCGAGTGGAAATTGGAAGAACGCGCATTTTATGGCGGATAAAAGTGATGACTACAAAGTGTTGACAGTGCTGAGTAAGAACTTAAACATGAACTCACTCATAAAAACAGCATCTCTTTGCTGTATTCGTTGACAGTCTCTCTCTAGTCATGGTTTAAAATGTTTTGAAATCTCACAGTATTAACTTTGTTACTGCAGAGACGGTAGTCTGAGCCATCCGATTGGCCAGCGGTAGTCCTATAGTGCACGTGATTTGCTCTCTGGGCCCAACCGGAAGGCAGAGTTTGTACCTTTAGACACATGAAATGGTTCAAAATGGCAACAGTTCGCCTACCCGGTACGCAGGAGAGGTGAATCGGGTGCACCTACCGTCAACAGCCCGAGAAGAATACAAATAAATAGGAACACAAGGCTATTTACAGATCGACCAGTTAGAGCAGTCGGTGACTGCTGTAGAGTGTTGAGTATAGTTCAATCTCGTGCTGGGCTGATATTTCTGCTCAGCAGTCTTGGGGCGACCGCCTGCGCGCAGTTTAGAAGGACCATTACTGTCAGGTATTTACTCTGGGAACTGAGATACTGCATCTCTTATCTGTGTCACTCTCACCCCAGACTAAGACATTTGACTGTAAGACAGTCGTTTTCATATCTGTCGAATGGACAAGGTCATTTACACTAGGCTAGGTTAATTGTGCATAAACATAGGAACAGATACAGTCATAGGCAACAATGTGGCGAGTTACAATAATGCAGACCTGTCTCTGAGCCTCAAGGTTACACTAATACACTAACTATTGTGTAATATCACAAATCTGGAACTAGAGATCCTGGAAATAGAGAGGGTGAAATAGTGTCCTTCACTTTCTAACTGTAAGTCAGCGGGGATGCGTTGGAGTTGGCACTTACATCCGGTTAAGACAAGAAAAGCCTCGGCTCATCCCTCATCCCTGGTTTTATTGAGCCGCGAGCCCCGAGCCGGGCGAGAGAGATAATTGGCCAATGGATATTTCAGACGCTACGCTCTCGTTGTTTTCCAGGTTTCAGGGCCCCGGCTGGGCGGAAGTAGAGGCTTCTGGGATAGATTTATACCGGGTTCTGGCCTAAATTGCACATGTCAGGGTTACCTCTCTCTAATATTAATATTAATTCCTTTTGGACTTTGCTCAGATTCTGGCAAGCGTTAACTGTCTGGAGTTCTCTAAGTAGTTTTCCATGAACCTACCACAGCACAGGGGCTTTGGAGATATGATAGTTTTCCCCCTCTCTTTCTCCCTCTCTCAAATGCCAGCGGTGCAAGAAAATATATTTCCTCTGTTTCCTCACATATGTCTTTCTAAAATCAAATAATTTAATGTCACGCTGAAGTGTGCAAAGTGGGATGAGCTCAGTTCCATTATTTACTGTGAAAGTATATCTCATTCAGCAGCATAGAATATTTTAGATGACTCGAGGTAAGCATTACAGTACAGTTCTGATCAACTTAGATTCAAAACAATCTGGAAAAACAGACAGAGCCTGAGGGCCACAGTCTTAATAAACAGACCAACCTAGTTGGCCAAAATCCTACAGGTCCTATGCACAACAAGTGCCAAGCTCTAAGTCTGGGTCTGATGTGTCCCCGGACTGCCCAATTCCCCATAAACACAGGCTTTGAGTTCACTTTGTGAGCCAAAGACCACATGATAGCCTACCCTCCCCTCTCCACCCTGGGCTGTCTGTAGCCTCTACCATTACACAGGACCAGGGGTCTGCTCCATATAAGAGAGAAGGACCCCACAGAGCTACCCAGCCCTAGGCTTTCACTAAGACCATTACAGAACAATTAACAGCATCACCTTAATCAAACCCCTGTTTGCATTGGATATCGGGGCAAAGAACGTGAGCTTCGGTTACTTGCTTTGGCCAAAATCTAATTGGAAGTCATGAGTCAAATTTTGCAGTTACTTGGCTTAGCCAAAACCTGGCAACCAACAGCGTCATTGGGTTCCTCTGGTGTCTTAGGCCTTCTTTGAAAGCCCAGAAATATTGGTTGGTAAAGGTACAATTACACACACTTGGATAAAAGGGCATGTAACAAAATCTACTCCTGTACATTGCAAAACTCACATAGGCACACTCATGCAATGGATGTTAAACAGGGCTGTAAAGTTGTTTCCATAGAGTAAGCTTGCTGAGAGAATAGACAGGTCATTATGTATTTAGCCCTCGGTAAAAAATTAGGTGCCCGCTGTCTGCTTTTAACTCAACTGGTCACATGACCTCTAGAAGCCCATACGATTGGCCGGGTGTATAACAGCAAGAACTGACCAATTGATTGGGCTGGATGTAGAATTATGTATGCAGCCCGTGGAACCTTCCCAAACCGCAACATATTTCCAGACAGGTGAGACAGACGCACACGGAGGCCTCTCTAACGAGGCAGATTCCTGATCCAAAGCTGGGTCTCCATTGCATCCAAAGAATTTTAACAGCCGTCTTCATTTAAGAAAACGTTCATACCTACTTTGATTCAGTATAGATCTTCATTAGACTTCATTACGTTCTCATGTTCCCCCCACAATAAAACCTCAAACCGGGGCACATTTTTGTGTTGCAGTTTGATTTCCTCTCCGGCCAGGATGAGAGTTCAGCTGGGATCTGAACCCGACTAGGGAACAATGCCAGAGCCGAGCAAAACACAGCCCAACCGACCTGCTGGATCTATACAGCATAACACCAACCGACCAACAGACCCACCGACCAGGGGAAAACACAGGAAATTCCAGCCTCCTGAACCCAAAGCCGACACAAGCCTGTGCTGTATTCCGGCCTGCTCCCAGATCTGATTGCAGCAGCAGACCATAGCAGAGTGAGACACTGAGGGGGTTAACATCATCCCCGCCTCTCTCCCTCCTCCTGTATCACATTTCCCTACCCAAACACAGCCGCGCCCTGCTAGATCTCCCTCGTTTTAATTCATTCGTTCACCTATTTATTTTAAATCGGGATGAAATGACGTTTCATGCCGGTTCTTGGGCATATCCCCGTTGAGGGCCCAAGGAGGGTAGCCTGTGTGGTTAGGACGTTGTGATGAGCAGACGTGGAATGACATCAGAGGGGCAATGGTGTTGCTGCAGTGTACTCTGGGTAACCTGAGAGAGTGTGTTGAGGATCGGGTGGACGTGGGAGGATGTTTGTGATTACAGTGCTGTCGTACTGCTGCGTGTTTACACCGTTCCGACCGCCGGCTGCTCTGCTCCACATGTCTACTGCTATGCTGCTCTCCATGTTGCTCTCCCCTTTGACTGGTCAAGTATTGGGCTATACGCTCTGCTATGGTAAAGTGATCCATTCAGGTTCCATCACGAGCATGGAGAATGCGTCTCAGCCCCATGGTATTGGAGAGTCAGACTTGATGAGGGCAGAGGCCTGGGAATGTCACTAGAGCCCTGTAGCCCCCAGGTCAATGTGCTGCTCTAAGTCTCCCTTCTCTACATGTCCCTACAGTACTCAACCCATCAACAGGTAGCCGAGCGGTTAAGAGCATTGGGCCAGTAACCAAAATGTCGCTGGTTCGAATCCCTGAGCTGGCAAGGTGGGGAAATCGGTTGTTCTGTCCTTGAGCAAGGCATTTAACCCCCAACAATAACTGCTCCTAAAGCACCTCTCTGATTCAGAGGGGTTGGGTTAAATGCTGAAGGCATTTTGGTTGAATGCATTCAGTTGTGCAACTGACTAGGTATCCTCTTTCCCAACATCCTCTTTCCCAAAATCATCTGTATTAGACCCTTTCTCTAGTCTAGCCCCTGAAAAGTACACTACAGGACACTATGTTCATGCCACGATGGGAACTTTTCTCTGAGATGGCAACCCATGCATTTGTTTATGAACAGAAACTTCTTGAAAACGTCATGTATTTTTTTGGGCCATGAACTGTTTAGTATACATTTCAATATTTGTTTGAACAAAGCCCCGTTGAGTTTCTGCTTTTGGTTGCTGAACAACAACTTTTTTTCCTAGAGAAAATAAATTGTTCAATATTTCTCTATAATTTCACAGGAATCAATAGCACACAAACAAAAACCAACTGTAAATAGCCCTGGGGAAGCAGCTATACAAACTCTGAATATTAGCTATGTCCTCTGATACAGTATTTGTTTTCTTCTTGAACAAGGTCATCTCAGTGCATGCTGAGGGCATCAGACAACGCACGTAAAAAAAAATCACACCAAGTGCTTTCTCATGAATACACTTGCTATTTGCACTGTTGGCATATCTAACAAAAGGCTTGTAACTCAGAATTAATTTGTAGCAAGTCCTGAGTTATTTTCAGAATAACCAGGGCACATAACCAACACTCTTATTATGGTCAGTAAAAATGTAAAATTGGCTCTAATGTTGGAGTCTATGAACAGTACTTGCTGTTAGAATAAAAGTATGTATTTTATTTTACCTTTATTTAACCAGGCAAGTCAGTTAAGAACACATTCTTATTTTCAATGACGGCCTGGGAACAGTGGGTTAACTGCCTGTTCAGGGGCAGAACGACAGATTTGTACCTTGTCAGCTCGGGGGTTTGAACTCGCAACCTTCTGGTTACTAGTCCAACGCTCTAACCACTAGGCTGTAACAGTGAGCAGAGCCCATCTGCTACCATCTACTATGGCAGGGATGTGCTATAAGACACTCCACACATCGCTAAAATCACACTCTTAAAATTAAATGTTCCTTGTCTCCTTCCCTCTGTGCTCCATTGGAAGATCCAGCAGACCAAAGTTAGTAGAACATCAGAGCACAGGTCCCAGCTGGCCCTCAGGAGAGGACTTCCCTGCCATAGTCAACGTAGTCTGGAGCCTCCAGCGGCCATCTCTTAAAATAGGCCTCCTCGCCACTGGAAAGAGATCCCCTGAGCCAGACTGGTGCTCTGTGGCCATATGAACCGGTCATGGGTTAAGGTATTAAACATAACAGTGTTGTGTTTGGCCTACAGCAGGATTCACAGTAATCACTCAGCGGGAAGCTCTGGCTCTTTCTGATGAGGCTTGAAACAAGCTCTCTGGCTTCGAAGATCAGTGAAATATGCTTTTATGATTTTCTTGTGTCCAGGGGGGAGAGAGTAACAGTGTTATAGTGATCAGAGGTGAGGTGGTGCTGGCTTGGAACATGTGGCTATAGCATGAGTAGTAGCTAAATTATAAAGCGAGAGTAATCAGAATGAATCAACTCCACAAGGTTGCTCAACCCCAATGTCCTCAAAAACACACTTACAATTATCTAGTATGATATGGTCTCTGTGCCAAAACAAGACAAACAGCTATAAATAACATAGTCCCTTCCCTGACTATTCCCTCCACTATCATTTTCCCATAGGAAGTTACTGTATATCCAGTTCCCTGTCAGTAGTGTCCCTCTGGCCCTGCCCTCTAACCCAAGTCATTAGTAACCCTGCCTCCACTCCTGATGACAACAGAAAGAACTAAGGCAATGGTGAACGGTTGGAGGATTACTAGAATACATGAATGAGCAGGCTACTGAATCAGTGACCATAGCTTTTCATGGATACTCTCTATACCTGGAATGACCTCCCGAAAGGATCCCATCTGTGCCCCATGATGTATGTCTATGGCTGTGCCAGATAGCATCTGTGTTAATGCTAACCACCGACAGCTATTCAGTTTGCTGTGGCAAAAGCATAACTGGGCTAATAGCATTTCTACATTAGCCTCAGCATTAATGGCTAGCTGAAATTGTGACTAAACAAACAGTTGCGCTGGCTGGCTGTGCCCAGAGGGCTGCGGAGGTGTTAGCAGCTGTGCTAACAGTTTTGCTGGTGGCAGGCCTAATGGAGCGCTGGGCTAATCGGGCCAGTGATTGTAGGGAATGATGACAGCCAAAGCTCTTCCTGTTCCTGAGCCGTTTGGCCATCAGGAAAAATAGATCATCATTAGCTGTCTGGGAGGAACAGGGCCCAGCGGTACTCCAGCTAAATAGACTGCCCTCTTCCTTCCTCCTAACAGCTGACAGAGTAGTACCACACGGGTGGTGACCACCACCTCCATCACCATCGCTGCCACCGCAGTACATGGAGCGGTATGTAATAGCTGAACAGATACTTGCGACCAGTGTTGTGATACTCAACCGGTCTCGAGCCCACATTGTGGTGTGTCTAGGTTTTGTCTCAGTCCCTGATACTTTTTACTCGGTCTTGACTCAGTCTCAGACAATGAGGACTTTTTTCCCCCAGAGACCAGCCAAGACCAGTGGAGTAAAAAACAACATAATTCTTAGCCCCTATTCAGTCAACACAAAACTTCTTCGCCAGGCCAAATATGCACACTGCTTTCATGACACATTTATATATCTTAATGCCTAATGAAACCTGGCCTTCCTACTTCACTCGTAATATTAGTATTTTACATTTGTAGAAAAATAGCCACAAACCTCATCACAGTTGTCAGAATTGTCTTGCTATGGTGCTATGGTAGTAGGGGAGACTGGGTGAAACTGTTTGAGAGACACACACTCGCTAAAGGGACAGCAGAGGAAAATATTTTGTATTTTTATCCATTGTTTAGAGACCGGTGATCTTAGCATGTTTTTACTACTCTGAATGCCTAAAGAATCCATATGTTCTTCTGAATGAACAGAATGTTTTTTAGCTCTTATTGTGCTGGCGATCTGACAACTACAATCATGGCCTTGAATTGGACTCGCATTGGTCTGGTACCAGTCTGGACTCGGTATCTGACCCCTCGCCCCCCTTTCGATCTTGGCCGCGACTCGGTCTCCTTGACTGAGTGAAAAGGTTTGAGAACCCCTGTACTACGGTCTGCAATGACAAGAGGAACTGATGATGCACTACTCCATTTTTTAAAATTGCACCTTGTGCATTCTACTATTACAACCTTCAAAACTAAGTTTAAAGCCGGACTGGGTTTCTCCCTGAGCGCCCCACAGTTTGGGAACCGCTGTACTACGACACCATCACCAAGTGAAGCAGTATTGGGATCCTGCAACACAGACAAGCCATACTGCGCCTCAGAAGAATGTTTCCCAGTGTATTCTGCTGATTTCCCCTTAAACCCCCTTCCTTCCTCTCGCCGGCCCAGTGTTGGTCCCAGCTCTAGCTGTGATCCCTGTGGGATGGACATGAGATATGGATAAGAGATATGAATATGAATCAGTGTGAGAAAGTTGACTGGCGTCCTGTAAGGGACTCCTGCATAAAGGCCTCCCCTATACTGAGGCCCTCGAGGGCCCTACCAAACCAAAACACTACTCTCCTGTCTCAGCTGTCAATCACCATCAGCGACCAACAGCGGCCACGACCCGGGGACAGGAAGGGGCCTGGTGTGTCCCAAAACATATCTCACTGTGCAGCCCTGGAGGGGGTTAGTGTGTTGTGTGTGTGTGTGGTAGGGGGGGTGTAGGCCTAAGTTGGGAGAAGACAAAATGACATACTCAGCAGTGGATGAGTGCAAGATTAATAAACAATCTCATGTCCACTATCCTTTTCCACTGAAGGTACTTTAGTAAGCAATAGTCTCAAATTAAGCTATAGGATGTGTGTGTGTGTATCCTCCCATGCTGAGGTGAATCAACATCTGCAATTCTAAACACAACAAGGTATCCATTACCCCCACGTACACACAGCATTCTCCCCCTTCCTTCTCTGTCTCTCTCCCCCCAGTCCCTTATGTCTTTGTGGGGGCTGGAACACCTGGGCTGCTGTGAAAATATTTACCCAGAGAGGGCTAACTGCTGGAGGGGCTGCTCACCCCCTCCACCCTCATAATCAGTCTAAAGACATTATCCACTTATTGGAGATGAGCAGCAAGGCTGGAGGGGATGTGCAAGCCGGGTAACGTAGTTACGGTAATCGCCCCCGGTGAGGTGGGGTAGTGAATTTCAGCTCTGAAAGCCCGGAGAAGGGGACTGGCTCCCAGAAGGAAGGGCCGCTAATCAGACACTCGCGCGCCACAGTTAATATTCCTCCTCGTTTGGGGACACATGCCTTTATAAGCTCTGCTGATGAGGTGCGGAGAAAATGCAAAACAGCCAGCCAGTCACCTGCCCTCAGGCATCGCCACTGAGTGCATTAGAGAGAACAGTATCTGAATGAGTATGTGCTGTAGGTATACAGGGGGGTTAGCAGATATGAAGAATCTCTAAATCTCTGTGTTATCACTTTTGTCTTTCATTATATTGAAGCCCCAGTACAGAGCTGATTCTTTGGGGATAATTGCGCATTCCTTGTATGAACTTAGCTACTTTGATCTAAGCTGTGTGTGTGCGGCAAATTATGTGCAGGGTGTAAGGAGCTCATAAAACCCACGATCATACTGATGAGGTCAGAGAGAAGAAACCAGAGAAAGTCTTTCATTTGCTGTGTCATTCCATACCTCCCTCATCCATCCCAATCTCCCCACTGTCAACACGGTCGCAAAAAGCCAGACACACAAACTCGCTGTAATAAGCCATCTCTAGCAGCTAGTTGAACCTCTGGTACTATACAGCAACATGCAGTTGGGACAGGATCATACAGTCCTGTACATTATTAGTCTCTGTGTTTTGCAGAGGGGTAGGTTATTGACTCATCGTAGGTGTGAGGGATATGGGTGACAGCTGCTGCTGGGAAGAGTTCATACAACTAGGGTATGAACTAGGGAAGCATTTCCCAAACTCAGTCCTGGGGACCCCAAGAGGTGCACGTTTTTTAAAATCTTTTTCCAAACACTACACAGCTGATTCAAATCATCAAAGCTTGATGACTATTTGATGATTTGAATCAGCTGTGTGGTGTTTGGGCATAAATCACAACATGCACCTCTTGGGGTCCCCAGGACCGAGTTTGGAGAACACTGAACTAGGGTATGACTTGAGCTCAATATCTGTTTGAGAGCAGATGATCCATGCTGTGGTTCACCAGTCTATGAATACCTTCCCCACACTATTGTCAAAAGACCAACGTTAATCTCTAAACTCAGGGAAAATGACACATTTGTAATTTGTAAAAAAAAAAAAAAAAAAGTACTTTCATTCTTATAGTCGCATTGCTGAGAGGTGTACCTGCAAGTTAATGTTTTATTGTACTGTGTACAACATGTGTATGCTGTGCATATGACAAATAAACTTTGATTTGATATTGAAAAGACATGTTTCATACCATGGCACTAAATCCTTACATCCACCCAACACTAAGCTGGTTGGTTTACTGCTGGCTCAGAGCCCAATAGGGCTGGACGGAGGTGGAGGATACAATCTATTACACACCCTTCATAAAGTGACCTCATACCAGTCTCTCACACACACAACAAACACGGCCAACTGGGAGATCCCTTTCCGTTTTGGACACCATGGATGATGTTTCCATTACCCCTCCGTGGACAAACGTTGAATACTGAAGTCAAACCGTGAGGTCTCGTTGGGCAGTGAGCCAACCTCTATGGGACAGAGATGGGAGAGATGGATGAATGGTCATAGAACTCAGTCAGAAACACAGCAGAGAGACCACGGAGAAGGCAGGATCCCTCCCATCCTCACCGTTAGTCATTTGAATCAGCCTCTGCCGAGGCTGGCTGCAGCCTGCCTTCTGTTGTAATAATTACAGCTTGTTTGGGGGCTCCACCAGTGTGTTTGATTGACATACCCGACAGTAGCTGCCAGTCAAATTGCCTCGCGTATTTGTGTGGTCACGTACAGAGGGGAGAGTGACTCGTGCTCCTGAAGAGAGGGTTGTAATGACACTGGTCTCCCCTTGTGAAGTGGCTCTCTCTGGCTGGATGGCAGGACAGGACCGTGTGGGGAGACCATGGAAAGCTCTGTGTCTAGGAGCCCAAGTGAGAGGGAAAAGATTGAGCACACTCCGGTCAGACCCTACTTCTCTCACACACGACACAATTTGACCACACACACACACACACACACACACACACACACACACACACACAGAGAGAACATTAAAAATGACAACATTACTGAAAAACTAAGCAATTTATAACCCCGATTAGGAGACGACATTAAAAATGACAAAGCCACTCAAACACTAAACAATAATACTGATTTGGAAACTGAAGAGACAACACAATGGAGCGTACATGAAGCCAATCGGCATGTATAGTCTTTCATCACCACAAAGCACTGCCACGGTTGGTCAGTCTTGATGAAACATCTCTGTAACACAATGACGGTGTTAGATGCACTTTGCAAATGCCCCTTCTATCCTGGAGGGAGCAACACTGGTTGGGTGTTCTCCAAGGTTTACACAGGGGACTCCAGCAGGCAAATGCCCCTTCTATCCTGGAGGGAGCAACACTGGTTGGGTGTTCTCCAAGGTTTACAGAGGGGACTCCAGCAGGCTTGTGTGTGCCTTATTGATGCATTTCTCAATTTGTGCCACATCAACACAAACAGATTGGATAATACAGAAGGGAATATGGGATTCATTTTGAAGCGTATGATTAGTGAGGCACAACAGCTCTGTCCTGTGATAATTGTGTCTGGGCTCCTCTCTCTGTGGCCCTCTGGCTTATTGCAGTCTGGCAGAGACCTTCATCTCCCCCTGCCCCGCCCCTCAGAGACTGTCAATCAACTCACTGGCAGGGCCGTCTGGGCAACAAGACAGCAGAGACACTGTCTGATACTTGCCACAGTAACGGCATCCAGCAGGTGGGAATAATTTAAACGAGTGCCTAGCCAATCATCATTTAACAGACAATGTCACAATACTGGGTTTAACAAAAATTCAGTTAGGCTTGATTTTTATCACTTTGGCTGATAATTTTCCATTTATTAATACATTTCTCAAAACATGTTGAAACATGGTTTTTAAAATAATAGAAACTGAGGCATAAAGAGTTGGTCCAACATACTGAAAACTACATGAACAGAACATGTCAGCATCTTCTGTCACAGAGATATTCTAGGAGTGGCTACACAGAAGGGTTGTGTTCAGGTAGTACTTTTACTGTTTTAAAACATTTTACATTTCTACTGAACATGACCCAAGTGCAAAGCCGTGGTCCAGTCCACACTGGTCTATCTGAGGACCCGAATGAGGTCCAGTCCAATGCGGCCACGCTGAAGGTCCACGTTGAGCACCCTGACCTCCACCTTCTCCCCGGGGCCTAGGGCTAGGCTGCGTCTCCTCTGGTCAGCTGGCAGCTTGTCTGGGGTGATGTAACTCTTATGGATCAGCCCGTTGCGGCCCACTCCAATGTCCACAAAGGCCCCAAACAGAGTGGCGTTTTCCACCCGGCCCGTCAGAACCACCCCCTCTCTCAGGTCACTCATAGACACAATGCCACGCTTGAAGTCTGCCTTCTCGAAGTCTGGGGGGGAGTGAAAGAGAGAAGGAGTGAAAGGAAAGGAGGGAGGTTAAACAGTGGAATGAAGACCAGATATCATATTCCTAAGCAGGATACCCAATATTTGCTTCTGCATACTTCCACATTCCTCGCGGGCCTTGCTTTTTCAGTTTTCCATTTTGTCCGTTTTCTGGAGCATTAACTTCAACATGGGCTCACGGTCCAGGAAACACTCATCTACAATTATCCTCTTCTAACACCAGAATCGCATGTTATCTGTTGACACAGCTGAGTATGCACCGAGACACATCACAACAGAACCTGAGCACCTCAACCTGCTGCTGAACCCATGACCTCCAGACGCCGACACCCAGCTCCCAATACACTAACCTACACACCCCTCCACTTCCCTCTCTCATTCAATATGATTGACAGTCGCCCATGACTGATCTGAACTCACTGCACCAATGCCCTTTAGAGACCGAACATGACAATGGAAAATTTCTGTTCAGAATTGAAGCCAAGTCAACACTTGAGGCTGTGGACCGCTCCATTTCTCTACCGCACTTCATACTTGTCAGCAATGACCAGCCTGTCTACAATCCCTCTGAAGTGAGGCGAACTGATACACTTAGGAAAGACAGAGTGCCAGTGGTCTGGGTTGTGATTCTGGCATCTCTCCCCTTATATCATCCCCCACTCTCTCTCTCATCTACCTCCCCTTCATAGTGTAGATCCAACCCCCTCCCCAGTTCCCCAGAGACTGTGTGTTTGAGGGGCCTAGACTGGGCCGGGCAGTGCTCCAGGCTTTGATGTCCCCTGTCATCATTTGGAGGGGGAAGACCCAGGTCGTTACTGTCCTGCCTGCCGACAGATATATCATTAATGAGAAAGAGGCTCCTCTCTTTAAGGAGAAGTCCAGAACTACACTGCTGCGTCCTCAACGGTGACCTCCCTCCCCTGTGGCGTCTAGTTGAGAAAAACTAAGATCATCTAGAAAACAACAACACGGCCTCTGCTACAACCACTAGGCAGGATAAGCACAACACTGTTTTCCTGCCAGGATGTGTGATAACAGTATATAATGTTTCGTGACGAGGAGGACCCGTGCTTATTGAGATGACTGGATCACTTTTTAACTGTTCTACAATAGGAACCAGCTGACCAATTAACCAGCTGACCAAAAGCCAGAGAGAGAGAGAGAACGAGAGAGAGATGGAGAGGCCCAGTCTTATTAAATGACAGGTTGGGTCAGTGCTTGGGCTGGGCTGGAGTAGGATAACATTCATAACAGGCCCGTTGATATGGGTGAGTTGTAGTAATGGTCCTCAGGAGAGGCGTCCAGTAAAGGGTGAATGGCTTTAGATACGTCCCAGGACAAGGCTGACACCAGACTCCTGTAATAGGACTATGATGACAGTAGGTCTGGGACAGAGGTGAGGTTTTACCTTGGCGGATGTCAAAGCCAGGAGGCTGGGTGAGTCCGTCTATGATGAGCTGCAGTGTGTCTGGGGTGGTGTTGAGGGTTTCAGCCAGGGCTTCTAGACCTTGACATTTCACACTGGCCTCCACACACCGTCTGAGCTCTGGCCGGCCCATCTGGTCCACACTACCCCCTACCAGGGACAGGAAACTAAGGAGAGGAGAGACAGGGGAGTCAGACACAGCATCATAATAAGGATAATTAATTAATTAATAAATAAATAAATAAATAAATATATTTATATATATAAAATAACATGGGATCTATATTGTGCTTTTTAAGGACCCAAAGTCGCTTATCAGCGACACAACAATACAATACATGGACTGGTGCATCAACTACGAACAAACACAGAGAAACAAAATAACCATAAGTAATGATCTGGTGCCAGCCTGCTGGTGTGAGAAGCCTGCCTGCCAGCCTGCTGGTGTGAGAAGCCTGCCTGCCAGCCTGCTGGTGTGAGAAGCCTGCCTGCCAGCCTGCTGGTGTGAGAAGCCTGCCTGCCAGCCTGCTGGTGTGAGAAGCCAGCCTGCCAGCCTGCTGGTGTGAGAAGCCTGCCTGCCAGCCTGCTGGTGTGAGAAGCCTGCCTGCCAGCCTGCTGGTGTGAGAAGCCTGCCTGCCAGCCTGCTGGTGTGAGAAGCCTGCCTGCCAGCCTGCTGGTGTGAGAAGCCTGCCTGCCAGCCTGCTGGTGTGAGAAGCCTGCCTGCCAGCCTGCTGGTGTGAGAAGCCTGCCTGCCAGCCTGCTGGTGTGAGAAGCCTGCCTGCCAGCCTGCTGGTGTGAGAAGCCTGCCTGCCAGCTGGTGTGAGAAGCCTGCCTGCTAGCCTGCTGGTGTGAGAAGCCTGCCTGCCAGCCTGCTGGTGTGAGAAGCCTGCCTGCCAGCCTGCTGGTGTGAGAACCCTGCCTGCCAGCCTGCTGGTGTGAGAAGCCTGCCTGCCAGTGTGAGAAGCCTGCCAGCCTGCTGGTGTGAGAAGCCTGCCTGAGGAGCCATAGTTACGGAGGGAACAGCCCCCCCCCCGCTCCTAACCCATCTCCATCCTCTCTCCTGCTCGCTCTCTGTCCCTGCAGGCCAGTTCACACACAGGTGGGGTAAGCAGTCTTAATGAATGACTTTTTAACTGCGCTCCATGGTGGGCCGCAGCACGTGTGCCTGGCCCCCTGGCAGACCAATTGAGAGGCCTCAGGGTGTATGGGAGGAGGGGGATTGAGGTGTGAGAATAATTATGCCCTAAATCTCTGGTTTCAGAGTCCCAGCTCATGCTCTCTCTGTTCATAAGTGCACACTGCAGGGACGTCACCCCTCACCTCTCCATAAATCACCTCTGTCTATGCAGGCTGGTAAACACCATCGCCACCGAGACCTGAGAGCCCGCCCCTGCTCAACCGGGACTGGAGCACTCAGCCGCCAGTCATCTGACTGGGTAGGCCTCCACCAATCCCCAGCAAGTATGATGGAGGCCCAACCCACTTTCTGAATAATATCTCATCACTCCATGAATGAGCAGCCATTCAAACAGACCATCACATAACATGATAGGAACCATCCTAGACACAATCAGAATGACTAAAATATGGGTCAAGAAATTACTAACAGGTGCAAATCTAGAACTCTGAAATGTAATCCCTCAAAGTGTGTACTTGTACAGAGCAGACAGCCAACAGACAGTACACTCTTAGAAAGAAGGTGATATCTAGAACCTAGGAGTTTAGGCCCAAGGGATGGGGTCAGACTGGCCAGAGGTGCCTGTAGGATTGCAAGGGATCTGAAAGCTCTATAGGGGGTTGTGGTGGTGGTGATGGTGGGGGCAGTGGGAATGCAGGCCACAGCTGAGGGCAAGAGGACCCGCTAGGCAGCTATTGTCGGTGATAGATGTCCGTCTGTTGTCGTGGAATCCTGACGCCAGCTACTCAGCAGCAGCTGTCCTCCCTGTGACTGACAGAGCAGGTGGGTCCAGGCCACACCCATTTCCTGTAGCTGCCCCAGAGGATGACTGCTGCTGGAAAGACACGTTCATAATGTACACACACAGAACCTGCTCTTATTAATACGCAGACATGCACACACACGTCTCGTTGACAAGTGCAGTTGGCTGTGGAGATGGAACTCTACACAGGCTGTGTACAAACTGTACAGTGCAGCTGTGGGGTCTCAGCCCAGCCACTCACCCCTTGCCGTTCGACCTCTGGCCCCGAGCTTGTCTCTGGACTGAGACGAATGGTGCCCTTAAACTGTGGCCTCTGTCTATCCAGACCCTCCAGTGTCCTTAAGAACTAACCCACAGACCTGCTAGGATCCTCTGGCACTGAGAAGGCCAGACACAGGTATAGAATGACCACATAGGAAAAACACTCCCTAATACATACAGACTTTACAGTCAGTCAGTCAGTAAGCATCCTGCTCAGCTCACCAAGGTAAAGCATAAAAAAGATAGAGAGAAAAGTCCCATGAGTGAATTCTGAAAAATAGTGAAAAGTACACACGGAGCACATAGTAACAGACTTGCCGGTTCTCCATGTTGGCTCTCCTGGCCGGCTGATGACTTCCAGCCTGGCTCAGTTAGAGTCACGCGGCAGGCAGGCAGCTCACATCACTCCAGATCACTTTACCTCTCTAGCCACACAACACGAAGTGTGCATGTGGGCTCTGTGTAGCCCGATCAATACACACGATGGTCAGGTAAAGCACAACATAATGAACCAAAGCATACACGGCCCCACAAATCTACACACACACGCAAAATCATAGACATGAACACACAGACAAATTCTAAAAAGACACACACACAAGTCATCATGGAACCCAACAAATGCCCCCCAGCTATCATCTATCTAGATCAGGCAACAAACCGGACAAAACAAAACAGTAAAATAAGAAGCCTTCCTTCAGAAACACCCCTCTCCCACTCTCCCTGATTTCTGTGCTGGTCATCAGAGCCACAGAGGTAGTGTGTCTCTCCTGGAAGGGGGGTAGGGGGAACACGGGTTGATTTATGAACAGGCACAGCGCAGGCCCTGGTGGTGGTTGTGGCGGGTGGGCGGTAGGGTGGCGTCTTTGGTTTGGGCGGGGGGGGTTCTGCAGGGCTCAGGTTTCAGCCTGGTGTGTTTGTGTTTAAGGGGTACCAGGGAGGGAGCCCAGCCATGGGCCTCTGCTTCTCGCTTGAGGCCCAGTGAGTACCCTCTCCACCTCCTCTCCCCTCCCCTTAGGGTGGTGGTAATGAGAACCAGTGGTGACGGGGCCAGAGTGCTGGACGAGGCCCAGTGAGTACCCTCTCCACCTCTCCTCTCCCTCTGGGTGGTGGTAATGAGAACCACAGTGGTGACGGGGCCAGAGTGCTGGACGAGGCCCAGTGAGTACCCTCTCCACCCCTCCCTCTGGGTGGTGGTAATGAGAACCAGTGGTGATGTGGCCAGAGTGCTGGACGGGGCCCAGTGAGTACCCTCTCCACCTCTCCTCTCCCTCTGGGTGGTGGTAATGAGAACCACAGTGGTGATGTGGCCAGAGTGCTGGACGGGGCCCAGTGAGTACCCTCTCCACCTCTCCTCTCCCTCTGGGTGGTGGTAATGAGAACCACAGTGGTGACGGGGCCAGAGTGCTGGACGAGGCCCAGTGAGTACCCTCTCCACCTCTCCTCTCCCTCTGGGTGGTGGTAATGAGAACCACAGTGGTGACGGGGCCAGAGTGCTGGACGAGGCCCAGTGAGTACCCTCTCCACCCCTCCCTCTGGGTGGTGGTAATGAGAACCAGTGGTGATGGGGCCAGAGCGCTGGACGAGGCACAGGGCTACACACAGAGAGAGGCTGGGTGGGCCTCAGCATAGAGCCTGTCCAGATCCACCTTGAAGGAGTTAAGAGAGTTGACCCAGTCTATTACACAGCCAGCCAGCCAACCAGCCAGCAAAGTGGGCTCTCAATCATCACTTCTGTACCGCATACTGTACAGTAGGTGAATATTTTTGATAATATTTATATTTTAGTCATTTAGCAGACGCTCTTATTCGGAGCGACTAACAGGAGCGATTAGGGTTAAGTGCCTTTCTCAAGGGCATATCGCAAGATTTTTCACCTAGTTGGCTTGGGGATTCAAACCAGCAATCTTTCGGTTATTTATTTATTACAATTTTATTTCACCTTTATTTAACCAGGTAGGCAAGTTGAGAACAAGTTCTCATTTACAACTGCGACCTGGCCAAGATAAAGCAAAGCAGTTCGACACATACAACAACACAGAGTTAGTTACACATGGAGTAAAACAAACATACAGTCAATAATACAGTAGAAACAAGTCTATATACGATGTGAGCAAATGAGGTGAGATAAGGGAGGTAAAGGAGAAAAAAAAGGCCATGGTGGCAAAGTAAATACAATAATCTCAGACGACACGAAAGAGAGGTTGAATAGGCTAGTAATAAATAGGGGTGGCAACAATTTCGGAAGATCATTTTAGAAAGAAAGCCCGGCTGATTTGTAGGGGTCCAGATTTTGCAGCTCTTTCAGAACATCAGCGGACTGGATTTGTGAGAAGGAGAAATGGGGAAGGCTTGGGCGAGTTGCTGTGGGGGGTGCAGTGCTGTTGACCGGGGTAGGGGTAGCCAGGTGGAAAGCATGGCCAGCCGTAGAAAAATGCTTATTGAAATGCTCAATTATAGTGGATTTATCAATGGTGACAGTGTTTCCTATCTTCAGTGCAGTGGGCAGCTGGGAGGAGGTGTTCTTATTCTCCATGGACTTTACAGTGTCCCAGAACTTTTTTGATTTAGTGTTGCAGGAAGCAAATTTCTGCTTGGCTTTTCTAACTGCCTGTGTATATTGGTTTCTAGCTTCCCTGAAAAGCTGCATATCACGGGGGCTGTTCGATGCTAATGCAGAACGCCATAGGATGTTTTTGTGTCGGTTAAGGGCAGTCAGGTCTGGGGAGAACCAAGGGCTATATCTGTTCCTGGTTCTAAATTTCTTGAATGGGGCATGCTTATTTAAGATGGTTAGGAAGGCATTTAAAGAAAATAACTAAGCATCCTCTACTGATGGGATGAGATCAATATCCTTCCAGGATACCCCGGCCAGGTCGATTAGAAAGGCCTGCTCGCTGAAGTGTTTCAGGGAGCGTATGACAGTGATGAGTGGAGGTCGTTTGACCGCTGACCCATTACGGATGCAGGCAATGAGGCAGAGAGGTGGATTTTTAAAAGTAGAAGTTCAAATTGTTTGGGTACAGACCTGGATAGTAGGACAGAACTGTGCAGGTTATCTTTGCAGTAGATTGCAACACCGCCTCCTTTGGCAGTTCTATCTTGTCTGAAAATGTTGTAGTTAGGGATGAAAATGTCAGAATTCTTGGTGGTCTCAGCTAGAACATCCGGGTTGGCAGAGTGTGCTAAAGCAGTGAATAAAACAAACTTAGGGAGGAGGCTTTTAATGTTAACATGCATGAAACCAAGGCTATTACGGTTACAGAAGTCATCAAAAGAGAGCACCTGGGGAATAGGAGTGAAGCTAGGCACTGCTGGGCCTGGATTCACCTCTACATCACTAGAGGAAAAGAGGAGGAGTAGGATAAGGGTACGGCTAAAAGCAATGAGAATTGGTCGTCTAGAACGTCTGGAACAGAGAGTAAAAGGAGGTTTCTGGGGGCGATGAAATAGCTTCAAGGTATAATGTACAGACAAAGGTATGGTAGGATGTGAATACAGAGGAGATAAACCTAGGTATTGAGTGATGATGAGAGAGATATTGTCTCTAGAAACATCATTGAAACCAGGAGATGTCATCGCATGTGTGGGTGATGGAACTAATAGGTTGGATAAGGTATAGTGAGCAGGACTAGAGGCTCTACAGTGAAATAAGCCAATAAACACTAACCAGAACAGCAATGGACAAGGCATATTGACATTAAGGAGAGGCATGCTTAGTCGAATGATCAAAAGGGTCCAGTGAGTAGTGAGGTTGGTTGGGGTCACGGCGATTCAGACAGCTAGCCGGGCCATCGGTAGCAAGCTAGAATAGGATGGAGGTCTGTTTTTAGCCACCTCGTGCGTTTCCGTCGGTAGGATTAGTGGGGTTCCGTGTGGTAGAGCGGATCAATCCAATTCGCAAAAATAAAGATATAGATACGTATATAGATACAGCCTGCCCTCTGGTGGTCCTTCCACAAGTTATAGAGGCCCAAGAAGAAGAAAAAAAAGAAAAAGAAAATGATTAATGGTCCAACACTCTTAACTGCTAGGCTACCTGCTGCCCCAATTGATAAAGTGTACTGCACTGTTGAGGAGAGCCTGCAAGTAAGCATTACATTGTGCCGTTTACACCCTGTATCCTATGCACATAACAAATCAACTTTGATTTGATTTGTGGACTGAAGATTTGACACTAAACATCTATGACTGACACTACACGCATGACATTTACTGGGGTAGATGATTCACCATAAAGGTCTCATTATGTTCAGTGCAACTCTAAAGTACACTATGTACTGCAAATAGTCTACTATAAAATCCAGTTCTATGCATCCACACTATTCAATGCAGACAGCAGGCCATTGTGGATGGATGACTGTGTGCGAGTTTGGTTATATCTGTGTGTGTGTGTGTGTGTATTAGTCATTCCCAGCGGTGTGGCTGAGGGTATCAGGTTCATCACATTAGAGCAACAGGATCCTCCATTACTGCCTGCTGGCCCACGCCTCACACATCAGCTGTAATGCAACAGTATCAGCCCCCAAAACCCAATAAAGGCTGCCACACGCCCGCTAGGATCAAATGTGGGATTGATTTAAGCCTCTGCCCTCCCCCATACATTGTACCAGGATCTGTGATATGTGTTAAAGGGAGGAACAGCGTAGCTTTTTAATATAACGCTCAAAGTCACTGGGAGATTTACCTTAAAACCTGTTTTCATTTACAGTAAAGGCTGAGCAGATAAGATTTCACTAACATCAAACAATGCGCAACTGTTAAAAGGAGGTTCCAAGTATTTGCTTATCTGGCCTCTGAATTGTACTGCCAGTATGTGTGTGTGAGAGAGGGGTAGAGGGAGAGATCGGGGAAGAGAGGGGAGGGTGCCAGAGAGGAAAAAAGAGGGATGTGTCTGTGAGCTGTGTCCAAATGGGTTACAGATTGTTGGGAATCTCTCATGCTTGTCAGTGTCATTATAAAGCCATCGTTCAGACAGACGCCGTGTTTGCTTCATTAGTCTCAAGCCATTCCTCCAGCTCTGGACACAACCAGGGCTCTGGGGCTGGCTAACCCACATACTGCGCCACACTATATTAGGAATAACCCACATTTCCAAAATCATGACTTAAGTACTGAACAGCTGCACAGATTTTTCTGGGAAGAGAGAGACATCGCTGGCAAGAAAGAAAGAAAGAGAAAGAGAGAAAGATAGAGAGATGGAGATAGAGATATTGCTAGTGGTCACACATGGTCTAGTCAACCCATTCTGTCTGTATAATGACAATTGGCAATAAGAGACCAGCAGCATTAAGAGAACCTCCTACATTACCAGCAGCATTAAGAGAACCTCCTCCATTAGAACCAGCAGCATTAAGAGAACCTCCTCCATTAGAACCAGCAGCATTAAGAGAACCTCCCCCATTAGGACCAGCAGCATTGAGAGAACCTCCTCCATTAGGACCAGCAGCATTAAGAGGACCTCCTCCATTAGGACCAGCAGCATTAAGAGGACCTCCTCCATAAGGACCAGCAGCATTAAGAGAACCTCCTCCATTAGGACCAGCAGCATTAAGAGAACCTCCTCCATTAGGACCAGCAGCATTAAGAGAACCTCCTCCATTAGGACCAGCATCATTAAGAGGACCTCCTCCATTAGGACCAGCATCATTAAGAGGACCTCCTCCATTAGGACCAGCATCATTAAGAGGACCTCCTCCATTAGGACCAGCAGCATTAAGAGAACCTCCTCCATTAGGACCAGCAGCGTTTGGTAAAAATATAGAATTGTGAGGCACTTCTGTCTAATTTAGTAGGAAATGAGGCTCAACAGAGAGAAAATAAAACAAACAGAGGGGGGAAAGCTGTATGAGAGGAGGAATGAGGGAGAAAGAAAGGGAGTAAAGCAGGGAAGGGGGGGTTGTGAGAATATGACAGGGTGATTATTTGCCCTCTCCTAGTTGTAAGTGGTTGGCAACCTCTAACCCCTATGGGCCCCTTTAATGATAGATCACTGAGGCAGAGAGACAACCCTACCTGTACACCCCATTTGGAGCAAAATGAGTCCTTTCTGATGAAGTTCTCTTTTCCACATGTAAAAATACATTCACGCTAACAGTGAAAGGCACATCAACATGCTAAGAGCCAATGCTAAGTGTCAGGTTGATGTAGTCTAAACAGATTTGAGTGACTGCAGCTGCAGGGTCCAGCCCCATTCAGATAGACAGCCACAGAGCTGCAAAGCCCAGGGCAGATGCTCAATGTGCTTTTGATATCAGCACCAGCAGCGCTAACAATCACTTCTCACACAGCACAGCACCACAGGACCAGATGCTACCAAGATCCCCCTCACACACAACTACAAGCAGTAAACACACACATGGAAACACACATACACGAAAACACACACACGGAAACACACACACGGAAACACACACACGGAAACACACGCACGGAAACACACGCACGGAAACACACGCACGCGCACACGTTTGGCTCCAATGTCTGGCCAAATCAAGACCAAAAAAACTGTAAGCAACCATCCCCCAATGCCCCCAGAAGTAGCCTACAAGCTGGGGTAAAATTGAAGCTCATGTTAGTTGGAACATGCTTTGGGGTGGCGGGTGGTGGTTGTAAGTAGTTCTCACCTCCTGGCCACAGCGTAGGACTCTGGGTGGATGCAGGTCTGGTCCAGAGGGTTGGGCAGGGTAGGTACAGCAGCTGAAGCTTTGGTCTTTCCCTTCCCCTTGGCTGCTGGGGCTGAGTTACCCCCTGCTGCATCACTACCAACACAACACCACACTTACTGAGTAGAGGATGGGAGAGCATCGCAAACAAGATTGTTTGCAAATTTTCAATTTAGTCAATTCAAAGTCATGAATTGAAATATCCTCATAGTAAAAATAAGAATAATTTCAGTCAGCGCTCAGCTCTCATTCTATGTCCATGGTGTAACTAATACACTTTTTCCCTTGAGTGGGTCAATCAGTGAACCTGTGAACTAGCTAGTGTATATTTCAATAGCTGCTCATATTGTTAATAATAGCTTTGTGATTTCGGTCTGTAAATCAAAATTGCCCTACAAATCAAATGTACATTTTTATATATGGACAGAACAAGTTAGGTCTGACAACTAGGCTACCATTCTTTCAACATACCTTGTCATTGGTGGACTGACTATTATGACATCATTAGCTGCCTACTGTTGACATACAGCAATATCAAGAGGACAGATCAACAACTGATTAATTAACACAGGCCTACTAATCTTTAACAGTCCAATATACAGTGGGGAGAACAAGTATTTGATACACTGCCGATTTTGCAGGTTTTTCTACTTACAAAGCATGTAGAGGTCTGTAATTTTCTATCATACGTACACTTCAACTGTGAGAGACGGAATCTAAAACAAAAATCCAGAAAATCACATTGTATGATTTTTAAGTAATGCATTTGCATTTTCTTGCATGACATAAGTATTTGATACATCAGAAAAGCAGAACTTAATATTTCGTACAGAAACCCTTGTTTGCAATTACAGTGATCATACGTTTCCTGTAGTTCTTGACCAGGTTTGCACACACTGCAGCAGGGATTTTGGTCCACTCCTCCATACAGACCTTCTCCAGATCCTTCATGTTTCGGGGCTGTCGCTGGGCAATACAGACTTTCAGCTCCCTCCAAATATTTTCTATTGGGTTCAGATCTGGAGACTGGCTAGGCCACTCCAGGACCTTGAGATGCTTCTTATGGAGCCACTCCTTAGTTGCCCTGGCTCTGTGTTTCGGGTCGTTGTCATGCTGGAGGACCCAGCCACGACCCATCTTCAATGCTCTTACTGAGGGAAGGAGGTTGTTGGCCAAGATCTCGCGATACATGGCCACATCCATCCTCTCCTCAATAGGGTGCAGTCGTCCTGTCCCCTTTGCAGAAAAGCATCCCCAAAGAATGATGTTTCCAGCTCCATGCTTCACGGTTGAGATGGTGTTCTTGGGGTTGTACTCATCCTTCTTCTTCCTCCAAACACGGCGAGTGGAGTTTAGACCAAAAAGCTCTATTTTTGTCTCATCAGACCACATGACCTTCTCCCATTCCTCCTCTGGATCATCCAGATGGTCATTGGCAAATTTCAGACGGGCCTGGACATGCGCTGGCTTGAGCAGGGGGACCTTGCGTGCGCTGCAGGAGTTAATCCATGACTGCGTAGTGTGTTACTAATGGTGGTCCCAGCTCTCTTCAGGTCATTGACCAGGTCCTGCCATGTAGTTCTGGGCTGATCCCTCACCTTCCTCATGATCATTGATGCCCCACGTGGTGAGATCTTGCATGGAGCCCCAGACCGAGGGTGATTGACTGTCATTTTCTAATAATTGCGCCAACAGTTGTTGCCTTCTCACCAAGCTGCTTGCCTAATGTCCTGTAGCCCATCCCAGCCTTGTGCAGGTCTACAATTTGATGATGTCCTTACACAGCTCTCTGGTCTCGGGCCATTGTGGAGAGGTTGGAGTTCATAAATGACCATGCTGGCCATGTTCTGTTATTATCTCCACCCGGCACAGCCAGAAGAGGACTGGCCACCCCACATATGCTCTCTCTAATTCTCTCTTTCTTTCTCTCTCTCGGAGGACCTGAGCCCTAGGACCATGCCCCAGGACTACCTGACATGATGACTCCTTGCTGTCCCCAGTCCACCTGACTGTGCTGCTGCTCCAGTTTCAATTGTTCTACCTTATTATTATTCGACCATGCTGGTCATTTATGAACATTTGAACATCTTGGCCATGTTCTGTTATAATCTCCACCCTGCACAGCCAGAAGAGGACTGGCCACCCCACATAGCCTGGTTCCTCTCTAGGTTTCTTCCTAGGTTTTGGCCTTTCTAGGGAGTTTTTCCTAGCCACCGTGCTTCTACACCTGCATTGCTTGCTGTTTGGGGTTTTAGGCTGGGTTTCTGTACAGCACTTTGAGATATCAGCTGATGTACGAAGGGGTATATAAATAAATTTGATTTGATTTTGGACAGGTGTCTTTTATACAGGTAACGAGTTCAAACAGGTGCAGTTACTACAGGTAATGAGTGGAGAACAGGAGGGCTTCTTAAAGAAAAACGAACAAGTCTGTGAGAGCCGGAATTCTTACTGGTTGGTAGGTGATCAAATAATTTTGTCATGCATTAAAATGCAAATTAATTACTTAAAAATCATACAATGTGATTTTCAGGATTTTTGTTTTAGATTCCATCTCTCACAGTTGAAGTGTACCTATGATAAAAATTACAGACCTCTACATGCTTTGTAAGTAGGAAAACCTGCAAAATCGGCAGTGTATCAAATACTTGTTCTCCCCACTGTACATTTCTGTGAAGGAGGGTATTAGCGGAACAGCTCTCTGCCATGTCTGTTTCCATCCACGCAGTGACAGGCACTTAACTACCGCAACACCACACGTTTCCTTGCTCGTCAACGCGCTCTCGCCAACTACCATTGGCTTAGTTGACTAAACACTGTAGCTAACTACCTTTGTCATAATGATGCCTTAACTAAGGAGATAACTACAAAATAATAGTGGTTATGTGCTTGACTAAAACATAACATTTTGGAAAATGTATTTGGCAAACAGTTCTCCATTTTCCTCACACATTAGTGGTGTCTCCGGACAAAGTGGTGAACTACCATCCAGCTCGAGGGAAGTGGAGGGAGGAAATACTACGTGGGTGGGCTGGAGCAGAGAGCTAAAGATTTGAGGTCCCCGCCAAAGTGGCTCAGCGCCAACTTCAGACGGTTGAGACAAAAAACGCAAAGTGCCTATTGTTGCATATTTTAGGGTCGTTTTTAATACCAGCATACTTTGACCTCAAATTGCGAGCATGATATGCAAAATGTGTGCAGGTTGGCAGGTCTGATGCTGCTGTACCTGTGGTTGGTGGGTTGTGTGTACCTGTGGTTGGTGGGTTGTGTTTACCTGTGGTTGGTGGGTTGTGTTTACCTGTGGTTGGTGAGTTGTGTTTACCTGTGGTTGGTGGGTTGTGTTTACCTGTGGTTGGTGGGTTGTGTTTAGCTGTGGTTGGTGGGTTGTGTGTACCTGTGGTTGGTGGGTTGTGTGTACCTGTGGTTGGTGGGTTGTGTGTACCTGTGGTTGGTGGGTTGTGTTTACCTGTGGTTGGTGAGTTGTGTTTACCTGTGGTTGGTGGGTTGTGTTTACCTGTGGTTGGTGGGTTGTGTTTACCTGTGGTTGGTGGGTTGTGTTTACCTGTGGTTGGTGGGTTGTTGTTACCTGTGGTTGGTGGGTTGTGTTTACCTGTGGTTGGTGGGTTGTGTTTACCTGTGGTTGGTGAGTTGTGTTTACCTGTGGTTGGTGAGTTGTGTTTACCTGTGGTTGGTGGGTTGTGTTTACCTGTGGTTGGTGGGTTGTGTTTACCTGTGGTTGTTGAGTTGTGTTTACCTGTGGTTGGTGGGTTGTGTTTACCTGTGGTTGGTGGGTTGTGTTTACCTGTGGTTGGTGGGTTGTGTTTACCTGTGGTTGGTGGGTTGTGTTTACCTGTGGTTGGTGAGTTGTGTTTACCTGTGGTTGGTGAGTTGTGTTTACCTGTGGTTGGTGGGTTGTGTTTACCTGTGGTTGGTGGGTTGTGTTTAGCTGTGGTTGGTGGGTTGTGTTTACCTGTGGTTGTTGAGTTGTGTTTACCTGTGGTTGGTGGGTTGTGTTTACCTGTGGTTGGTGAGTTGTGTTTACCTGTGGTTGGTGGGTTGTGTTTACCTGTGGTTGGTGGGTTGTGTTTAGCTGTGGTTGGTGGGTTGTGTGTACCTGTGGTTGGTGGGTTGTGTGTACCTGTGGTTGGTGGGTTGTGTTTACCTGTGGTTGGTGGGTTGTGTTTACCTGTGGTTGGTGAGTTGTGTTTACCTGTGGTTGGTGGGTTGTGTTTACCTGTGGTTGGTGGGTTGTGTTTACCTGTGGTTGGTGGGTTGTGTTTACCTGTGGTTGGTGGGTTGTGGTTACCTGTGGTTGGTGGGTTGTGTTTACCTGTGGTTGGTGGGTTGTGTTTACCTGTGGTTGGTGGGTTGTGTTTACCTGTGGTTGGTGGGTTGTGTTTACCTGTGGTTGGTGGGTTGTGTTTACCTGTGGTTGGTGGGTTGTGTTTACCTGTGGTTGGTGGGTTGTGTTTACCTGTGGTTGTTGAGTTGTGTTTACCTGTGGTTGGTGGGTTGTGTTTACCTGTGGTTGGTGGGTTGTGTTTAGCTGTGGTTGGTGAGTTGTGTTTACCTGTGGTTGGTGGGTTGTGTTTAGCTGTGGTTGGTGGGTTGTGTTTACCTGTGGTTGTTGAGTTGTGTTTACCTGTGGTTGGTGGGTTGTGTTTACCTGTGGTTGGTGGGTTGTGTTTACCTGTGGTTGGTGGGTTGTGTTTACCTGTGGTTGGTGGGTTGTGTTTACCTGTGGTTGGTGAGTTGTGTTTACCTGTGGTTGGTGAGTTGTGTTTACCTGTGGTTGGTGGGTTGTGTTTACCTGTGGTTGGTGGGTTGTGTTTAGCTGTGGTTGGTGGGTTGTGTTTACCTGTGGTTGTTGAGTTGTGTTTACCTGTGGTTGGTGGGTTGTGTTTACCTGTGGTTGGTGGGTTGTGTTTACCTGTGGTTGGTGGGTTGTGTTTACCTGTGGTTGGTGGGTTGTGTTTACCTGTGGTTGGTGGGTTGTGTTTACCTGTGGTTGGTGAGTTGTGTTTACCTGTGGTTGGTGAGTTGTGTTTACCTGTGGTTGGTGGGTTGTGTTTACCTGTGGTTGGTGGGTTGTGTTTACCTGTGGTTGTTGAGTTGTGTTTACCTGTGGTTGGTGGGTTGTGTTTACCTGTGGTTGGTGGGTTGTGTTTACCTGTGGTTGGTGGGTTGTGTTTACCTGTGGTTGGTGGGTTGTGTTTACCTGTGGTTGGTGGGTTGTGTTTACCTGTGGTTGGTGAGTTGTGTTTACCTGTGGTTGGTGAGTTGTGTTTACCTGTGGTTGGTGGGTTGTGTTTACCTGTGGTTGGTGGGTTGTGTTTACCTGTGGTTGGTGGGTTGTGTTTACCTGTGGTTGTTGAGTTGTGTTTACCTGTGGTTGGTGGGTTGTGTTTACCTGTGGTTGGTGGGTTGTGTTTACCTGTGGTTGGTGGGTTGTGTTTACCTGTGGTTGGTGGGTTGTGTTTACCTGTGGTTGGTGGGTTGTGTTTACCTGTGGTTGGTGGGTTGTGTTTACCTGTGGTTGTTGAGTTGTGTTTACCTGTGGTTGTTGAGATGGTCTAGAGGGTTGATTCTGATGAAGCCGGCACATTGCTGGTAGCTCTTAGGGCCCAGGCCCTTCACCAGTCTCAGCTGATCTCTGTTCATGAAGGGCCCGTTCGTCTCCCTCCACTCTGCTATGCTCTTTGCACGCCCTATATTCAGACCTGCCACATGTCTGACACACAGACACACATGGGTTACTGCAGTAAAAAGCACAGAACAACAGTAACACCATAGTTGGTAATTACACATCTCTCCATTAAGGACACTTCAGAAGGGTAGCATAGTATTACTAGCAGGGAACATCATCAAGAGACTGTTGTTGTTACCTTCGCTCAGCCACCTATTGGAGCATGTGACCTGGAAAATCACACCAATGTTTAGGAATAAATCACCCTGGGTTTCCCTAAGACATACATGTTCTGTGTGTGACCTTTTCCATTCTCCAGACCTTGCTCTGAGAGACCTCCAGTTTGCCAGTGCACTGGCAGGACGGACGGACAGACGGACGGACAGACGGACAGACAGACAGACCTAGTGTAAACATACAGTATGTCATCCCTCCTAAATAAAGGGCTAGTAATATTGAACACGTCCAGTGTGTCTGAGGCTCTGGAGTGTTGGGCAGGCCTGTCTGGGGCCCCTGTAAAAACCCCATTAACACCCAGGTAAACAGATGACCTGATCACTGACTACTGCCTGGCCCTGCACCTTCATCTCATAAAAGGCTTTCCCGTAGAAAAAGGTGTAATGGTGTGCTGTGTGTGTATAAAGAAAGAGAAGGGAGTCACTAGGAGATTTTGGAATGTAGTAATGACACCTTGAACACTAGTTTGTTGTTTTGTTGGTTAAGGCCAAGCGCCGAGTAAAACAAACATGCTGTAACTCTCTCCAAGCCTGTACAGAGGCGGGTGAGGGAGTGACTGAGGGTGTGAATGTGTTTTGGGAGTGTGAGTCTGCCTGTCAGCCAAGCACTGGGCGGCAAGTTGCGTAGCGGTTAGGCGCATTGGGCCAGTAACCAAAAGGTCGCTAGTGCGAATCCCAAGCAGACGATGTGAAGAATCTGCCGATGTGCCCTTGAGCAAGGCACGTAACCATATTTGCTCCTGTAAGTCGCTCTGGATTAGAGCATCTGCAAAATGACAAAAATGTAAATGATTCCCTCTGTCAGACCTGCCCGTCCCAGTCGGGC
This sequence comes from Oncorhynchus keta, assembly GCF_023373465.1. Taxonomy (NCBI): domain Eukaryota; kingdom Metazoa; phylum Chordata; class Actinopteri; order Salmoniformes; family Salmonidae; genus Oncorhynchus; species Oncorhynchus keta. The sequence goes on along the minus strand of NC_068444.1, from coordinate 22,698,242 downwards.
CAGAGTGGGGCGTCAGACTAAACAGTGCGCTGGCGGTCAGATCGTGTGTGAAGGCCATGTTGTGACTGCTGAGGGAAACTATTCGGCCCTACCTCATCAGGGTCTCTGAGCAGATGTTGATGTCCACTCCCACGAAGCTCACACACTCCTGCACCACCCCGTCCAGGGCTGCCTTCAGAGAGCTCTGGGACACATCGTGCTGGAAAGAGTGATGGCAGCCATTACAACATGTGTCTCTCAAACAGCTAAAGCTACAGTATGCTAGCCCCCACACCATTACCCAGCCCAAACTATCCCTCTACCCAGCCCAAACGATCCCTCTACCCAGCCCAAACTATCCCTCTACCCAGCCCAAACTATCCCTCTACCCAGCCCAAACTATCCCTCTACACAGCCAAAACTATCCCTCTACCCAGCCCAAACTATCCCTCTACCCAGCCCAAACTATCCTTCTACCCAGCCCAAACGATCCTTCTACCCAGCCCAAACTATCCTTCTACCCAGCCTAAACAATCCCTCTACCCAGCCTAAACAATCCCTCTACCCAGCCTAAACAATCCCTCTACCCAGCCTAAACAATCCCTCTACCCAGCCTAAACAATCCCTCTACCCAGCCTAAACAATCCCTCTACCCAGCCTAAACAATCCCTCTACCCGGTACAAACTATCCCTCTACCCGGTACAAACTATCCCTCTACCGGGTACAAACTATCCTTCTACCCAGCCTAAACAATCCCTCTACTCGGTACAAACTATCCCTCTACCCGGTACAAACTATCCTTCTACCCAGCCTAAACAATCCCTCTACCCGGTACAAACTATCCCTCTACCCGGTACAAACTATCCCTCTACCCGGTACAAACTATCCTTCTACCCAGCCTAAACAATCCCTCTACTCGGTACAAACTATCCCTCTACTCGGTACAAACTATCCCTCTACCCGGTACAAACTATCCCTCTACCCGGTACAAACTATCCTTCTACCCAGCCTAAACAATCCCTCTACCCGGTACAAACTATCCCTCTACCCGGTACAAACTATCCCTCTACCCGGTACAAACAATCCCTCTACCCGGTACAAACAATCCCTCTACCCAGCCCAAACAATCCCTCTACTCGGTACAAACTATCCCTCTACCCGGTACAAACTATCCCTCTACCCGGTACAACCTATCCTTCTACCCAGCCTAAACAATCCCTCTACTCGGTACAAACTATCCCTCTACCCGGTACAAACTATCCCTCTACCCGGTACAAACTATCCCTCTACCCAGCCTAAACTATCCCTCTTTCCAGCCCAAACTATCCTTCTATCCAGCCTAAACTATCCCTCTTTCCAGCCCAAACTATCCCTCTACCCAGCCCAAACTATCCCCCTACCCAGACCAAACTATCCATCTACCCAGACCAAACTATCCCTCTACCCAGACCAAACTATCCCTCTACCCAGCCTAAACTATCCCTCTTTCCAGCCCAAACTATCCTCCTACCCAGCCTAAACTATCCCTCTTTCCAGCCCAAACTATCCTTCTACCCAACCATCCATAAAACTCTTAAACATACACAAACCCCCTTTCCAAAACAGTCATCTATTCCTCACCACTACTAACACCCCAAACCCTCCCAGCCAGCCACAAACACCTCGTTAAACTCTTCATTACATTTCTCACACTCTCTGACCACTGGTTTAAGAGGTTACCACGACTATCTGACATCAATGACATCAGTGCACTCAACATAATTAAATCTTTCTCAGCGAGCCATGACTATAATCCCCTGAATATGGCAGTTCATATGGGATGTTATTGTTATCCCTCCTATCCACCAATGAGACTCAGCCATGATTACAAAAACCTGAGACATAAGGCTGTTTGGTAAGTGACCTGCTCTGTACTGTACAGTACTCAACTTTAATTAGGCCACAATCTTGAAAGGATTTAGGGACACAATATAAGCAGCCGTTTATGGCAAAATATCTTCCTGCATATCTGCCGACGTGGGGCATTGAAATAAATAAATAGAGAGAGAGAGCGAGCGAGAACGAGCGAGAGAGCGCGCGAGAGAGAGAGACGTGCAGAGAGAGAGTGGGGAGTGATGAGAGATGACGAGACGTGCAGAGAGAGAGTGGGGAGTGATGAGAGATGACGAGACGTGCAGAGAGAGAGTGGGGAGTGATGAGAGATGACGAGACGTGCAGAGAGAGAGTGGGGAGTGATGAGAGATGACGAGACGTGCAGAGAGAGAGTGGGGAGTGATGAGAGATGACGAGACGTGCAGAGAGAGAGTGGGGAGTGATGAGAGATGACGAGACGTGCAGAGAGAGAGTGGGGAGTGATGAGAGATGACGAGACGTGCAGAGAGAGAGTGGGGAGTGATGAGAGATGACGAGACGTGCAGAGAGAAAGTGGGGAGTGATGAGAGATGACGAGATGTGCAGAGAGAGAGTGGGGAGTAATGAGAGATGAAGAGACGTGCAGAGGGATGAGGAGACGTGCAGAGAGAGAGTGGGGAGTGATGAGAGATGACGAGACGTGCAGAGAGAGAGTGGGGAGTGATGAGAGATGACGAGACGTGCAGAGAGAGTGTGGGGAGTGATGAGAGATGACGAGATGTGCAGAGAGAGAGTGGGGAGTGATGAGAGACGACGAGATGTGCAGAGAGAGAGTGGGGAGTGATGAGAGATGACGAGACGTGCAGAGGGATGAGGAGACGTGCAGAGAGAGAGTGGGGAGTGATGAGAGATGACGAGACGTGCAGAGAGAGAGTGGGGAGTGATGAGAGATGACGAGACGTGCAGAGAGAGAGTGGGGAGTGATGAGAGATGACGAGACGTGCAGAGAGAGAGTGGGGAGTGATGAGAGATGACGAGACGTGCAGAGAGAGAGTGGGGAGTGATGAGAGATGACGAGATGTGCAGAGAGAGAGTGGGGAGTGATGAGAGATGACGAGACGTGCAGAGGGATGAGGAGACGTGCAGAGAGAGTGGGGAGTGATGAGAGATGACGAGACGTGCAGAGAGAGAGAGTGGGGAGTGATGAGAGATGATGAGATGTGCAGAGAGAGAGTGGGGAGTGATGAGAGATGACGAGACGTGCAGAGAGAGAGTGGGGAGTGATGAGAGATGACGAGATGTGCAGAGAGAGAGTGGGGAGTAATGAGAGATGAAGAGAAGTGCAGAGGGATGAGGAGACGTGCAGAGAGAGAGTGGGGTGTAATGAGAGATGACGAGACGTGCAGAGGGATGAGGAGACGTGCAGAGAGAGAGTGGGGAGTGATGAGAGATGACGAGACGTGCAGAGGGATGAGGAGATGTGCAGAGAGAGAGTGGGGAGTGATGAGAGATGAGACGTGCAGAGGGATGAGGAGACGTGCAGAGAGAGAGTGGGGAGTAATGAGAGATGACGAGATGTGCAGAGAGAGAGTGGGGAGTGATGAGAGATGATGAGACGTGCAGAGAGAGAGTGGGGAGTGATGAGAGATGACGAGATGTGCAGAGAGAGAGTGGGGAGTGATGAGAGATGAAGAGACGTGCAGAGGGATGAGGAGACGTGCAGAGAGAGAGTGGGGAGTGATGAGAGATGAGGAGACGTGCAGAGAGAGAGTGGGGAGTGATGAGAGATGATGAGACGTGCAGAGAGAGAGTGGGGAGTGATGAGAGATGAAGAGACGTGCAGAGGGATGAGGAGACGTGCAGAGAGAGAGTGGGGAGTGATGAGAGATGACGAGACGTGCAGAGAGAGAGAGTGGGGAGTGATGAGAGATGAAGAGACGTGCAGAGGGATGAGGAGACGTGCAGAGGCAGAGCCTGTTTTTGTTGGACAGGGTCAGGGAGTCTTCAAAGCTCTCCCACATGGGTTTTAGATTAGCAGAGGAGTTAATCCAGACAAACCTTTCACACTTCTAGGGCTGTTTAAAACGCTTTGAGGACAATACAGTGCCACTGACACGGCCTGCAACGGAAACATGCGGTCTCTCCTTCACTGCAGCCGAGGTGAGTAAGACATTTAAACGTGTTAACCCTCGCAAGGCTGCAGGCCCAGACGGCATCCCCAGCCGCGCCCTCAGAGCATGCGCAGACCAGCTGGCCGGTGTGTTTACGGACATATTCAATCAATCCCTATACCAGTCTGCTGTTCCCACATGCTTCAAGAGGGCCACCATTGTTCCTGTTCCCAAGAAAGCTAAGGTAACTGAGCTAAACGACTACCGCCCCGTAGCACTCACTTCCGTCATCATGAAGTGCTTTGAGAGACTAGTCAAGGACCATATCACCTCCACCCTACCTGACACCCTAGACCCACTCCAATTTGCTTACCGCCCAAATAGGTCCACAGACGATGCAATCTCAACCACACTGCACACTGCCCTAACCCACCTGGACAAGAGGAATACCTATGTGAGAATGCTGTTCATCGACTACAGCTCGGCATTCAACACCATAGTACCCTCCAAGCTCGTCATCAAGCTCGAGACCCTGGGTCTCGACCCCGCCCTGTGCAACTGGGTACTGGACTTCCTGACGGGCCGCCCCCAGGTGGTGAGGGTAGGCAACAACATCTCCTCCCCGCTGATCCTCAACACGGGGGCCCCACAAGGGTGCGTTCTGAGCCCTCTCCTGTACTCCCTGTTCACCCACGACTGCGTGGCCACGCACGCCTCCAACTCAATCATCAAGTTTGCGGACGACACAACAGTGGTAGGCTTGATTACCAACAACGACGAGACGGCCTACAGGGAGGAGGTGAGGGCCCTCGGAGTGTGGTGTCAGGAAAATAACCTCACACTCAACGTCAACAAAACTAAGGAGATGATTGTGGACTTCAGGAAACAGCAGAGGGAACACCCCCTATCCACATCGATGGAACAGTAGTGGAGAGGGTAGCTAGTTTTAAGTTCCTCGGCATACACATCACAGACAAACTGAATTGGTCCACTCACACTGACAGCGTCGTGAAGAAGCGCAGCAGCGCCTATTCAACCTCAGGAGGCTGAAGAAATTCGGCTTGTCACCAAAAGCACTCACAAACTTCTACAGATGCACAATCGAGAGCATCCTGGCGGGCTGTATCACCGCCTGGTACGGCAACTGCTCCGCCCTCAACCGTAAGGCTCTCCAGAGGGTAGTGAGGACTGCACAACGCATCACCGGGGGCAAACTACCTGCCCTCCAGGACACCTACACCACCCGTTGTTACAGGAAGGCCATAAAGATCATCAAGGACATCAACCACCCGAACCACTGCCTGTTCACCCCGCTATCATCCAGAAGGCGAGGTCAGTACAGGTGCATCAAAGCTGGGACCGAGAGACTGAAAAACAGCTTCTATCTCAAGGCCATCAGACTGTTAAACAGCCACCACTAACAGTGAGTGGCTGCTGCCAACACACTGTCATTGACACTGACCCAACTCCAGCCATTTTAATAATGGGAATTGATGGGAATTATGTAAATATATCACTAGCCACTTTAAACAATGCTACCTTATATAATGTTACTTACCCTACATTATTCATCTCATATGCATATGTATATACTGTACTCTACATCATCGACTGCATCCTTATGTAACACATGTATCACTAGCCACTTTAACTATGCCACTTTGTTTACTTTGTCTACACACTCATCTCATATGTATATACTGTACTCGATACCATCTACTGTATGCTGCTCTGTACCATCACTCATTCATATATCCTTATGTACATGTTCCTTATCCCCTTACACTGTGTATAAGACAGTAGTTTTGGAATTGTTAGTTAGATTACTTGTTGGTTATCACTGCATTGTCGGAACTAGAAGCACAAGCATTTCGCTACACTCGCATTTAACATCTGCTAACCATGTGTATGTGACAAATAAAATTAGATTTGATTTGACTTGAACTGAGATGGACAGAAGAAATAACATGAGGACAAAGTCCAAAAATGACAAGTGATTGAGAGCAAAGGGGGGAATAGTGGCTAGCCTGTTTGTTACCCCTAAAGTATGTACAGTAAGTGTCCATATGGAGTATGTTACCAGTGTACAAATTGTAGCAATGGCTCTCATTATTTTATACAGTGGGGACAGAAATTATTGGCACCCTACATAAAGATGAGCAATAATGACTGTATAAAATAAATCATTCAAATACTGAGCTATATTTTATGTACAATTTTATACTGATACAATTTCTCAAAAGGGATTTAACAAGTAATATATATTTTTTCTCAAAAAGGTAGTGTTCAAAATTGACGCCCTTAAAGATTCTTAGAAATCAAGTCAAATGTTTAGTATTTGGTCCCATATTCCTAACACAATGCCTACATCAAGCTTGTAACTCTACAAACTTGTTGGATGCATTTGCAGTTTGTTTTGGTTGCGTTTCAAATTATTTTGTGCCCAATAGAAATTAATGGTAAATAATGTATTGTGTATTTTGGAGTCACTTTAAATGTATAGAATATGTTTCTAAACACTTCTACATTAATGTGGATGCTATTGTGATGACAGATCATCCTGAATGAATCATTAATAAATGATGAGTTAGAAAGTTAGAGGGTCAAAAATCCTACCCCGAGAACATGCTAACCTCTCAGCATTACTAATAACAGGGGAGGTTAGCATGATATTTGACCCATTGTAACTTTCTCACTCATCATTATTCACAATAAGTTTTTAGAGTCACAAGCTTGATGTAGTCATTACCTGCTAGGAATATGGGACCAAATACTAAACTTTTCACTACTTTATTTCTAAGAATCTTTAGGGGTGTCAATCATTTTGACCCCTACCTTTTTGAGAGAAAAAAATGCTTATTTGTTAAACAAACTCTAACTCCGGGCAATTGTATTAGTATAAAACAATGTTATTTTAGCATAAAATATAGCTCTGAATTGTAATTATTCATTTTATACAGTCATTATTGCGCATCTTCATCAAGGGTGTCATTTTCAAACTCCACTGTAGCTACCGTTCACGTGTTTATACACATTTTTGGATATAATTGAAATGATATAATTTACGATTAATCTATTTTGCAAATGCTTTGGAGAGATTTATGCTTTACGAATACTGAGAATGAATAGGATAGAAATATGAATTAAATATTGACAAATATTTTTGTTCAATTTGATACTATGCAATTATGATGCAATAATTATGATGGTGAAATAATATAATTATATTTATGAGAATAGGATAATGGGAATTATTTTTTAAATGAAATGTCCTAATACTGTGAGGTTCTTTTGGACACTAATCAAGTCTTGATTAGGTTCGGAAGGGTGGTTTATGTGGGCTGAGGGGGTGACAGGACACAGGAAGCTGGAGATGACATCACATCCAGTTACTCTTCAGTCCCACAACGTCAGCTAGGCCTATTAATCTAACTGATTGAGTTGCACTTCAACAACAAGACACCAATGATAATGTCAGATCGTATTCAAATAAAATCGAATTGTATTTGTCACATGCATCGAATTTCAAATGGTGTAAACTTTAAGGTAAAATGCTTGCTTACGAGCCATTTCCAATGATGCAGAGTTAAAATAAATAAATAAATAACAATAAAATAGACTAGAATGGAGCCGCATACAGAGAGTACCAGTTCCAGATCAATGTGCAGGGTATGATGTTTTTGAGGTAAATATGTACATAAAGGCAGGGTAAAGTGACTAGGCATCGGGATAGATAATAATAAGGTATTTGAGGTAGATATGTACATGAAGGCAGGGTAATGTGACGAAGTGTGTGTGTTTGTGTTTGGTCTGTGTGTGCGTATGTAGTGTGCAGTATGTGAATGTGTATGGATTTTGTGTGAGAGTGTCAATGTACAGTCGTGGTCAAAAGTTTTGAGAATGACACATTCATTTTCACAAAGTCTGCTGCCTCAGTTTGTATGATGGCAATTTGCATATACTCCAGATTATTATGAAGAGTGATCAGATGAATTGCAATTAATTGCAAAGTCCCTTTTTGCCATGCAAATGAACTGAATCCTACAAAATATTTCCACTGCATTTCAGCCCTGCCACAAAAGGACCAGCTGACATCATGTCAGTGATTCTCTCGTTAACACAGGTGTGAGTGTTGACAAGGACAAGGCTGGAGATCACTCTGTCATGCTTATTGAGTTCGAATAACAGACTGGAAGCTTCAAAAGGAGGGGCACCACCAGTACAGAGCTTGCTCAGGAATGACAGCAGGTAGGTGTGAGTGCATCTGCACGCACAGTGAGGCGAAGACTTTTGGAGGATGGCCTGCCGTGTCAAGAAGGGCAGGAAAAAAGCCACTTCTCTCCAGGAAAAACATCAGGGACAGACTGATATTTTGCAAAAGGTACAGGGATTGGACTGCTAAGGACTGTGCTAAATCATTTTCTCTGATGAATCCCCTTTCCGATTGTTTGGGGCATCCGGAAAAAAGCTTGTCCAGATAAGACAAGGTGAGCGCTACCACCAGCCCTGTGTCATGCCAACAGTAAAGCATCCTGAGACCATTCATGTCTGGGGTTGCTTCTCAGCCAAGGGAGTTGGCTCACTCACAATCTTGCCCAAGAACACAGCCATGAATAAAGAATGGTACCAAAACATCCTCCGTGAGCAACTTCTCCCAACCATCCAGGAGCAGTTCAGTGATGAACAATGCCTTTTCCAGCATGATGGAGCACCTTTCCATAAGGCAAAAGTGATAACTAAGTGGCTCCGGGAACAAAACATTGATATTTTGGGTCCATGGCCAGGAAACTCCCCAGACCTTAATCCCATTGAGAACTTGTGGCCAATCCTCAAGAGGCAGGTGGACAAACAAAAAACCCACAAATTTTGACAAACTCCAAGCATTGATTATGCAAGAATGGGCTGCCGGCCTCCCGGGTGGCGCAGTGGTTAAGGGCGCTGTACTGCAGCGCCAGCTGTGCCATCAGAGTCCCTGGGTTCACGCCCAGGCTCTGTCGTAACCGGCCGCGACCGGGAGGTCCGTGGGGCGACGCACAATTGGCCTAGCGTCGTCCGGGTCAGGGAGGGCTTGGTCGGTAGGGATGTCCTTGTCTCATCGCGCACCAGTGACTCCTGTGGCGGGCCGGGCGCAGTGCGTGCTAACCAAGGTTGCCAGGTGCACGGTGTAACCTCCGACACATTGGTGCGGCTGGCTTCCGGGTTGGATGCGCGCTGTGTTAAGAAGCAGTACGGCTGGCTGGGTTGTGTATCGGAGGACGCATGACTTTCAACCTCCGTCTCTCCCGAGCCCGTACGGGAGTTGTAGCCTTGAGACAAGATAGTAGCTACTACAACAATTGGATACCACAAAATTGGGGAGAAAAAGGGGTAAAAAATTTAAAGAAAAAAAAAAAAAAAAAAAAAGGGCTGCCATCAGTCAGGATGTGGCCCAGAAATTAATTGACAGCATGCCGGGGTGGATTGCAGAGTTCTTGACAAAGATGGGTCAACACTGCAAATATTGACTCTTTGCATCAACTTCATGTACTTGTCAGTAAATTAATGTAAATTGACACTTATGAAAAGCTTGTAATTATACTTCAGTATTCCATCCGTCTTCTGACAAAAATATCTAAAGACACTGAGGTAGCAGATTTTGTGAAAATTAATATTTGTGTCATTCTCAAAACTTTTGGCAACGACTGTAGTGTGTGTGAGTGAGTGTGTATATATAGTCTAGTGACTGTACATAGGGTTAGTGCAAGATAGAGTCAGTAAAGATAGTTCGGGTACCATTAATTGACTATTTAGCAGCCTGGATATTTAGCAGTCTTATGGCTTGGGGGTAGAATCAGAGCCAGTTGGTTCAAGAGCTGATGATCCGGTACTGTTTGCCGGATGGTGGCAGAGTGAACAATCTATGGCTACACATCGTCATACAATGTGAAATCCATCACCTTCAGAATGGATGTGTGGTAGAAAGCAAGGCCACACTTTGAAAGGAAGAAAATTACATCTATCACTACAGGACAATACAATGAAACTAGTTTCTTAATATGTTCTCCAACTTTCCATGCCCTCACAGAGGTACTTAGGCTGTTGTGCAACCCATCTTCAATCACACGTCCCACACACACACATAACAGGTTGTCACTAGATCTACTGGTTGCAGCCAAACTGCCCCTGCATCTGCTAATCATTGTCCATCTGTCAACTGATCCCCTTCTGTATCATACACCCAGACATCCATCACAGCCTGCTGCTGCCGCTCTGGTAATCTGGGGAGGAGAGGCGGGGGAGGGGGGAGAGGTAGGGGGCCTCGTGGGTAACTGATTAATAAATAAATGTGACTGGTCAATTGTGTGAGTCAGGGACAAGGCCAAAGCCCAACCACAAGACCACTCTCAATGTTCAAAACACACCAGAGTGTAATTTAGCCACAGAGGATCAATATTTTCAAAAAATGACTGCCAGAACAGCTTCAATGCACCTTGGCACAGATTCTACAAGTAGACCGAGACCATTCCAGGAAAATGCATCCCACACACCATAACAAACTTTGTATCCCTCATTTACTCAAGTGTTTCCTTTATTTTGGTAGTTACCAGTTACCTACAGTCGGGAAGGCCGCAATTTGGGCAGCATGTGAGCCAAATATGCAGTTTGTTGTGTTGTGGCCATAGACATACAATCCAGAAGGGTTTTGGAACCTCCTGACTGTTAAACTAATGGGTACACTAGCAATGGCTGCCAGACCTGACTTGAATAGGAACTGCCATCGATGGATTATATTTATATGTTATGCTGCGGCTGTCTGTCTTGTGCAAATTTCTAAATACAATCATGGGAAAAACTTAGTTTGGAAAGCAAATGCCTACCGCTGAAAAGAGAAGACTAATCTCTCTGTAGAACCAATATTTTAAAAAAAGATATACACTGCTCAAAAAAATAAAAGGGAACACTAAAATAACACATCCTAGATCTGAATGAATGAAATATTTGTATTAAATACTTTTTTCTTTACATAGTTGAATGTGCTGACAACAAAAATCACACAAAAATGATCAATGGATCAAAGTTATCAACCCATGGAGGTTCTGGATTTGGAGTCACACTCAAAATAAAAGTGGAAAACCACACTACAGGCTGATTCAACTTTGATGTAATGTCCTTAAAACAAGTCAAAATGAGGCTCAGTAGTGTGTGTGGCCTCCACGTGCCTGTATGACCTCCCTACAACACCTGGGCATGCTCCTGATGAGGTGGCGGATGGTCTCCTGAGGGATCTCCTCCCAGACCTGGACTAAAGCATCCGCCAACTCCTGGACAGAGCGAGACATGATGTCCCAGATGTGCTCAATTGGATTCAGGTCTGGGGAACGGACGGGCAAGTCCATAGCATCAATGCCTTCCTCTTGCAGGAACTGCTGACACACTCCAGCCACATGAGGTCTAGCATTGTCTTGCATTAGGAGGAACCCAGGGCCAACCGCACCAGCACATGGTCTCACAAGGGGTCTGAGGATCTCATCTCGGTACCTAATGGCAGTCAGGCTACCTCTGGCGAGCACATGGAGGGCTGTGCGGCCCCCCAAAGAAATGCCACCCAACACCATGACTGACCCACCGCCAAACCGGTCATGCTGGATGTTGCAGGCAGCAGAACGTTCTCCACGGCGTCTCCAGACTCTGTCACGTCTGTCACATGTGCTCAGTGTGAACCTGCTTTCATCTGTGAAGAGCACAGGGCACCAGTGGCGAATTTGCCAATCTTGGTGTTCTCTGGCAAATGCCAAACGTCCTGCACGGTGTTGGGCTGTAAGCACAACCCCCACCTGTGGACGTCGGGCCCTCATACCACCCTCATGGAGTCTGTTTCTGACCGTTTGAGCAGACACATGCACATTTGTGGCCTGCTGGAGGTCATTTTGCAGGGCTCTGGCAGTAATCCTCCTGCTCCTCCTTGCACAAAGGTGGAGGTAGCGGTCCTGCTGCTGGGTTGTTGCCCTCCTACGGCCTCCTCCACGTCTCCTGATAGGGCCTCCATGCTCTGGAAACTACGCTGACAGACACAGCAAACCTTCTTGCCACAGCTCGCATTGATGTGCCATCCTGGATGAGCTGCACTACCTGAGCCACTTGTGTGGGTTGTAGACTCCGTCCCATGCTACCACTAGTGTGAAACCACTGCCAGCATTCAAAAGTGACCAAAAAGCAGATTTTTTAAATGGAAAATCTACATAGGCGTACAGAGGCCCCTTATCAGCAACCATCACACTCCTGCATTCCAATGGCACGTTGTGTTAGCTAACAGTGAAGAGGCGACTCCAGGGTGTTGTTCTTCCAAGTTGCAAAAAAAACCAAACATCTCAGACTGGCCAATAAAAAGAAAAGTTTAAGAAAAAAAACACTGGAAAGGGGAACTCTGCCTCGAAAGCCAGCATCCGGGAGTCGCCTCTTCACGGAGTTGCCTCTTCACTGTTGACGTTGAGACTGGTGTTTTAACTTCTTCGAGATAGGGGGCGCTCTTTTAATTTTTGGATAAAAAACGTTCCCGTTTTAAACAAGATATTTTGACACGAAAAGATGCTCGACTACGCATGTAATTGACAGCTTTGGAAAGAAAAAAACTCTGACGTTTCCAAAACTGCAAAGATATGATCTGTGAGTGCCCCAGAACTAATGCTACAGGTGAAACCAAGATGAAATTTCATACAGGAAATGGTCCAGATTTTGAATGACCTGTGTTCCAATGTCTCCTCATATGGCTGTGAATGCGCCAGGAATGAGCCTGCACTTTCTGTCCTTTCCCCAAGGTGTCTGCAGCATTGTGACATATTTGTAGGCACATCATTGGAAGATTGACCATAAGAGACTACATTTACCAGGTGTCCGCCCGGTGTCCTCCGTCAAAATTATTGCGTAATCTCCAGGTCCATGCGCGTTCCATTTTCTTCAGAGGAGAAACCAAACTGCCACTAATGATTTATCATCGATAGATATGTGAAAAACACCTTGAGGATTGATTCTAAACAACGTTTGCCATGTTTCTGTCGATATTATGGAGTTAATTTGGAAAAAAGTTCACGTTGTAATGACTTAATTTTCTTTTTTTTTCTTACCCAAACGTGATGAAAAAAACGGAGCGATTTGTCCTACACAAATAATCTTTTTGGAAAAACTGAACATTTGCTACCTAACTGAGAGTCTCCTCATTGAAAACATCTGAAGTTCTTCAAAGGTAAATGATTTTTATTTGAATGCTTTTCTTGTTTTTGTGAAAATGTTGCATGCTGAATGCTAAGGTTAAATGCTATGCTAGGCTATCAATGCTCTTACACAAATGCTTGTTTAGCTATGGTTCAAAAGCATATTTTGAAAATCTGAGATGACAGTGTTGTTAACAAAAGGCTAAGCTTGAGAGCTAATATATTTATTTCATGAATAGTTAAAGTTGCGTTATGGTAATGAGCTTGAGGCTATAAATAGGATCCCGGGTACGGGATTGCTCGTCGCAACAGGTTAATGAAGCTGCCAGTTGACGACTTGTGAGGCTTCTATTTCTCAAACTAGACACTCTAATGTACTTGTCCTCTTGCTCAGTTGTGCACCAGGACCTCCCACTCCTCTTTCTATTCTGGTTAGAGACAGTTTCCGCTGTTCTGTGAAGGGAGTAGTATACAGCGTTGTATGAGATCTTCAGTTTGGAATATCCTTTATTTCTCAGAACAAGAACAGACCGACAAGTTCCAGAAGAAAGATCTTTGTTTCTGGCCATTTTGAGCCTGTAATCGAACCCACAAAATCCTGATGCTCCAGATACTCAACTAGTCTAAAGAATGCCAGTTTTATTGCTTCTTTAAAATCAGGAAAACAGTTTTCAGCTGTGCTAACATAATTGCAAAAGACTGATGAGACCAGTCTCAGGGTTTTCTAATGATCAATTAGTCTTTAAAAATGATATACTTGGATTAGCTAACATAACGTGCCATTGTGTTAGCTAACACAACGTGCTATTGGAACATAGGAGTGATGGTTGCTGATAAGGGGCCTCTGTACACCTATGTAGATATTCCATAGCCAGATACAATAGTCATTTACAACATTAACAATGTCTACACTGTATTTCTGATCAATTTGATGTTATTTTAATTAACAAAAAAAATGTGCTTTTCTTTCAAATACAAGGACATTTTTAAGTGACCCCAAACTTTTGAATGGTAGTGTATATGGGTCATGGTCTGGGGCTGTTGGGGTAACTGAGGGTTCGGTGTAGGCCCCTTAGTTTCAGTGATTGGAAATCTTAACGCTACAGCATACTGTATAATAGCATAATGACATTCTAGACCATTCTGTGCTTCCAACTTTGCGGCAACAGTTTGGGGAAGGCCCTTTCCTGTTTCAGCATGCCAATGCCCCCCGCACAAAGTGAGATTCATACAGAAATGGTTTGTTGAGATCAGTGTGGAAGAACTTGACCGGCCTGCACAGAGCCCTGACCTCAACCCCATCGAACACTTTTGGAACGCAGACACACGAGCCAGGTCTAATCGCCCAACATGCTCTTGTGACTGAATGGTAGCAAGTCCCTGCAGCAATGTTCCAACATCTAGTAGAAAGCTATAAAAGAAGCAAAGCCCCGGGGCCTATGATTTCTTAATCCGGCCCTGGGCCCACCTGTGTGTGTGTGTCTTTTTATGTGCCAGAGTTCATTCAGGAATTCACACAGTAAGGCCCAGTAGTGGAGCCACAGGAGCCCAGAGAGAAGAGACCCAGGGGTAAGGGAGGGAGGGAGGAGTAGGAGGCTCTGATTTAAGGCCCTGCAGTGGCAGCCTAACACTAGGGTTTAGCAGCACACTGATACTTCCAACAGCTGGTTCAGGATTACCTACTTCACTACACTACAGACCAGGGACAGGATGGAAGACAGTCATATTGACATGGTTACCTTGTACACTACACTACACTACAGACCAGGGACAGGATGGAAGATAGTCATATTGACATGGTTACCGAAACTGAAGTATTGCACTCAAAACATAGAAAGCAACAATTGTGTGGCACAAAAATTAAATAAAAACAGGTGACATTGGACTTTGTACGGTAGCAAAAGTATTACGAATCACACAAGCACAGTATGGCGACTGCACAACTGGCAGCATCAAAGGACTAGTCCCTTGATCAATGACTTGAATCTGTTTGATGGAGGGTGTTTGTCTTAGGTTACATTACAACACACCTTGATCAGAGAGGTTTGGCTGTGACCTCTGAGTCACCCATTAAACAGAGAAAGAGAGAGTTACGACACCATGAAGAGAGAGAGAGAGAGGTGGGAAAGATGAGCTCATAGAAATAAGAATGAATAGAACATACTTGGAAGCTCTAACCCTGGCAATTCAGATTGTAAATCACAGCTAGCCTGATACATTGTTTGCTGCCTCCATTCGGGATGCATTGTTTCAGTTTCAATGACTTAATAAATTACTCAATATTCTGGACAAAAACAGACAAATGTAACTAAGGCTGGGAATGTCAATACAATCAAACTAGCAAGGGCAATGATTACAAGTATGTCATACCATAGCTAATAGGCTAGCATATCTATTTACGTAGCAAGCTAAAAACATGGAGCCTAACGTTAGCTGGATAGCTAGCTAGATAGCTGCTAGGAAGATGTCATGTCATTGAAGGAGTGGGTAAGTGATTGACCTTTTCCCCTCAGTTTTTCGGTAGCTATACACAGCTCATTTGGTTAGCTAGCAAGAACTTCAACAACTGTTATCCAGTTAGCATATCTCTTGCGTTCGCAAAATCACTTCTCCGATTTCAGAGCACTCTTGTCTGAGTATGCCAGAGCGCCGAACAACTGATGAATTTACGAATGCGCAACACCTGCTGAATATGACCAGTGTCCGTAAAAGTAGGCAAAAAGTAGTCAACTAGTTAGTCAAGAACGCTCCAGATAACATTTAAAACAGCCTAACCAGCTCTGATGCGGCGTGTAAAATGGTCAGAGTGAGGTGTTCTCTCATTTGTGTCTGGAAGTAGCAAGCTAGCCAGCCAACTTAAGCTTGGGTACTTGGTTGGGACAAACATGCATTGGCAGGCAGGCTGCATAAGGACGTGGAGGTTATAATTCCCCATCGTTTATCAGTGCAATTTTGATGGCCAATACGCTGAAAAAGTTTGAGAGGTTTTATCTATTGTTCCTTAGTTAGACTTAAGCTCATCTTGCTTAGATGTTGATCATGTTGTTGTCCAAATATTTTTTATTTTATTTGTCACATACACATGGATAGCAGATGTTAATGCGAGTGTAGCGAAATGCTTGTGCTTCTCGTTCCGACAATGCAGTAATAACCAACGAGTAATCTAACCTAACAATTTCACAACAACTACCTTATGTGTAAAGGGATTTAGAATATGTACATAAAAATATATGAATGAGTGATGGTACAGAACGGCATAGGCAAGATGCAGTAGATGGAATAGAGTACAGTATATACAGTGCCTTGCGAAAGTATTCAGCCCCCTTGAACTTTGACCTTTTGCCACATTTCAGGCTTCAAACATAAAGATATAAAACTGTATTTTTTTGTGAAGAATCAACAAGTGGGACACAATCATGAAGTGGAACGACATTTATTGGATATTTCAAACGTTTTTAACAAATCAAAAACGGAAAAATTGGGCGTGCAAAATTATTCAGCCCCTTTACTTTCAGTGCAGCAAACTCTCTCCAGAAGTTCAGTGAGGATCTCTGAATGATCCAATGTTGACCTAAATGACTAATGATGATAAATACAATCCACCTGTGTGTAATCAAGTCTCCGTATAAATGCACCTGCACTGCTCTCCATCCAACCTCACTAAGCTCAGGCTGTTTTGCAAGGAGGAATGGGAAAAAATTTCAGTCTCTCGATGTGCAAAACTGATAGACATACCCCAAGCGACTTACAGCTGTAATCGCAGCAAAAGGTGGCGCTACAAAGTATTAACTTAAGGGGGCTGAATAATTTTGCACGCCCAATTTTTCCGTTTTTGATTTGTTAAAAAAGTTTGAAATATCCAATAAATGTCGTTCCACTTCATGATTGTGTCCCACTTGTTGTTGATTCTTCACAAAAAAATAAAGTTTTATATTTTTATGTTTGAAGCCTGAAATGTGGCAAAAGGTCGCAAAGTTCAAGGGGGCCGAATACTTTCGCAAGGCACTGTACATATGAGATGAGTAATGTTGGGTATGTAAACATTATATTAAGTGGCATTGTTTAAAGTGGCTAGTGCTACATTTTTTCCATTAATTTTTCCATTATTGAAGTGGCTGGAGTTGAGTCAGTATGTTGGCAGCAGCCACTCAATGTTATAGTGGGGGCTGATTAACAGTCTGATGGCCTTGAGATAGATGTTTTTCAGTCTCTCGGTCCCTACTTCGATGCACCTGTACTGACCTCGCCGTGGGTGAACAGGGAGTACAGGAGAGGGCTCAGAACGCACCCTTGTGGGGCCCCAGTGTTGAGGATCAGCAGGGTGGAGATGTTGTTACCTACCCTCACCACCTGGGGGCGGCCCATCAGAAAGTCCAGTACCCAGTTGCACAGTGCGGGGTCGAGACCCAGGCTCTCGAGCTTGATGACGAGTTTGGAGTGTTAAATGCTGAGCTGTATTCGATGAACAGCATTCTCACATAGGTATTCCTCTTGTCCAGATGGGTTAGGGCAGTGTGCAGTGTGGTTGCGATTGTGTCGTCTGTGGACCTATTGGGGCGGTAAGCAAATTGGAGTGGGTCTAGGGTGTCAGGTAGGGTGGCGGTAATAAGGTCCTTCATGCACTTCATGATGACGGAAGTGAGTGCTACGGGGCGGTAGTCATTTAGTTCAGTTACCTTAGCTTTCTTGGGAACAGGAACAATGGTGGCCCTCTTGAAGCATGTGGGAACAGCAAACTGGGATAATGATTGATTGAACATGTCCGAAAACACACCAGCCAGCTGGTCTGCGCATGCTCTGAGGACGCGGCTGGGGATGCCGTCTGGGCCTGCAGCCTTGCGAGGGTAGCCTAGTGGTTACAGCGTTGGACTAGTAACCGGAAGGTTGCAAGTTCAAATCCCCGAGCTGACAAGGTACAAATCTGTCGTTCTGCCCCTGAACAGGCAGTTAACCCACTGTTCCTAGGCCGTCATTGAAAATAAGAATTTGTTCTTAACCTGTTAGAACTCTAGGGGCAGTATTTCATTTTTGGATAAAAAGACGTGCCCGTTTTTAGCGCGATATTTTGTCACGAAAAGATGCTCGACTATGCTTGGAATTGATAGTTTTGGAAAGAAGACACTCTGACGTTTCCAGAACTGCAAAGATTTTCACTGTGAGTGCCATAGAACAAAATCTACAGGCAAAACCAAGATGTTTGAGTGACCAGGAAATCAACAGGATTTTTGAACGCACGTTTTCCATGATCTCCTTATATGGCTGTGAATGGCACAGGAATCAACGGACACTTCCTATCGTTTCCCCCAGGTGTCTGCAGCATTGTGACGTATTTGTAGGCATATCATTGGAAGATTGGCCATAAGAGCCTACAATTACCAAGTGTCCCGCATGGTGTCTGCGTGGAAATTGGTGCGCAAAAGTCAGGTCCCAGTATTTTTCCATCCGAATCAGAGAAGAATGCACGTGTCTAGGACTGGCATTTCAATGAAGAGATATATGACCAAACACCTTGAGGATTGATTCAAACAACGTTTTCCATGTTTCAGTCGATATTATGGAGTTAATTCGGAAAAAAGTTCGACGTTTAGGTGACTGAATTTTCGGTTAGTTTCGGTAGCCAAATGCATAGTAACAAAACGAACGTTGTGTCCTACACAAGCATCTTTCAGGAAAAACTGGACATCTGCTATGTAACTGAGAGTCTCCTCATTGAAACATCTGAAGTTCTTCAAAGGTAAATTATTTTATTTGATCCCTTTGCTGGTTTTTGTGAATGTTGCGTGCTAAATGCTAACGCTAAATGCTAACTAGCTATCACCACTCTTACACAAATTATTGATTTTCTCTGGTTCTAAAGCATATTTTGAAAATCTGAGACGACAGGATTGTTAAGAAAAGGATAAGCTTGAGGACAGGCATATTTATTTCATTTATTTTGCAATTTTCAGAAATCGCTAATGTTGCGTTATGGTAATGAGCTTGAGGCTGTAGTCACAATCCCGGATCCGGGATGGGGCGGCCTAACAGGTTAACTGACTTGCCTAGTAAAATAAAGGTTAAATTAAATTAGTTAAAAAAAAAAAAAAGTTAACACGTTTAAATGTTTTACTCACGTCAGCTGCAGTGAAGGAGTCCACAGATTTGGTAGCGGGCCGTGTCAGTGGCACTGTATTGTCCTCAAAGCGAGCAAAGAAGTTGCTTAGTCTGTCTGGGAGCAAGACATCCTGGTCCGCGACAGGGCTGGTTTTCTTTTTGTAATCCGTGATTGACTGTAGACCCTGCCACATACCTCTTGTGTCTGAGCCGTTTAATTGCAACTCTACTTTGTCTCTATACTGACACCTAGCTTGTTTGATTGCCTTGGAGGGAATAGCTACACTGTTTGAATTCGGTCATGTTTCCGGTCACCTTGCCCTGGTTAAAAGCAGTGGTTCGCGCTTTTAGTTTCGCGCGAATGCTGCCATCAATCCACAGTTTCTGGTTTGGGAATGTTTTAATAGTTACTGTGGGTACGACATCACCGATGCACTTATAATAAACTCGCTCACCGAATCAGCGTATTCGTCAATGTTGTTGTTTGACGCAATGCGGAAAATATCCCAATCCACGTGATCGAAGCAATCTTGAAGCGTGGAATCAGATTGGTCGGACCAGCGTTGAACAGACCAGAGCGCGGGAGCTTCCTGTTTTAGTCTCTGTCTATTGGCTGGGAGCAACAAAATGGAGTCATGGTCAGCTTTTCCGAAAGGAGGGTGGGGGAGGGCCTTATATACGTTGCAGAAGTTAATAACAATGATCCAGGGTTTTACCAGCCCTGGTAGCACAATCGATATGCTGATAGAATTTAGGGAGTCTTGTTTTCAGATTAGCCTTGTTAAAATCCCCAGCTACAATGAATGCAGCCTCAGGATATGTGGTTTCCAGTTTACATCGAGTCAAATAAAGTTTGTTCAGGGCCATCGATGTGTCTAGCTAGCTAGACCGTGGGAAAACTACTGCTTGCTATTGCGCCTGTTGGCCTTCAAAAAGGCAGAAGTTTCCATGAGTTTTTGTAAAAACGGTTTGGGAAAGTAATAATTTGTAGAGTGGCTCCATTTTCCCTCAGCATGCCTTTATTCACTATTCTGAATACAGTACCAGTCAAAAGTTTGGACACACCTACTCATTCCAAGGTTTTTCTTTACTTCTATGAAATAACACATATGGAATCATTTAGTAACCAAAAAAAAAGTGTTAAACAAATCAAAAATATATTTGTATTTGGGATTCTTCAAAGTAGCCACCCTTTGCCTTGATGACAGCTTTGCACACTCTTGGCATTCTCTCAACCAGCTTCATGATGTAGTCACCTGGAATGCTAATTGAAATGCAGGTGTGCCTTGTTAAAAGTTCATTTGTGGAATTTCTTTCCTTCTTAATGCATTTGAGCCAATCAGTTGTGTTGTGACAAGGTAGGTTTGCTTTACAGAAGATAGCCCTATTTGGTAAAAGACCAAGTCCATATTGTGACAAGAACAGATTAAATAAGCAAAGAGAAACGACAGTCCATCAATAATTTAAGATAAGGTCAGTCAATCCGGAAAATGTAAAGAATTTAGAACATTTCTTCAAGTGCAGTCGCAAAAACCCATCAAGCGCTTTGATAAAACTGGCTCTCATGAGGACCGCCACAGGAAAGGAAGACCAGGAGTTACCTCTGCTGCAGAGGATAAGTTCATTAGTGTCACCAGCCTCAGAAATTGCAGCCCAAATAAATGCTTCAGAGTTCAAGTAACAGACACATCAACATCAAATGTTCAGAGGACACTGTGTTAATCAGGCCTTCATGGTCAAATTGCTGCAAAGGACACCATTAAGAAGAAGAGACTTGCTTGGGCCAAGAAACATGAGCTACGGACATTAGACCGGTGGAAATTGAAATTTTAGTTCCAACCGCTGTGTCTTTGTGAGACCCAGAGTAGGTGAAAAGATGATCTCGGCATGTGTGGTTCCCACCGTGAAGCCGAAGCATGGAAGAGGAGGTGTGATGGTGCTTTTCTTGTGTCACTGTCTGTGATTTATTTAGAATTGAAGGCACACTTAATCAGCATGGTTACCACAGCATTCTGCAGCGATAAGCCATTCCATCTGGTTTGCGCTTAGTGGGACTATCATTTGTTTTTCAATAGGACAATGACAATACACACCTCCAGGCTGTGTAAGGGCTGTTTGACCAATGCAGAGAGTGATTGAGTGCTAAACCAGATGACCTGGCCTCCACAATCACCTGACCTTAACCCAATTGAGATGGTTTGGGATGAGTCAGACAGCAGAGGGAAGGAAAAGCAGCCAACAAGTGCTCAGCATATGTGTGAACGCCTTGGAAAAGCATCCCAGGTGAAGTGTGCAAAGCTGTAAAGGCAAAGGGTGGCTACTTTGAAGAATCTCAAATATGAAATATATATATTTTTTGGTTACTACATGATTCCATGTGTTATTTCATAGGTTTGATGTCTTCACTATTATTCTACAATGTAGAAAATAGTTTTTTAAAAATAGAGAAAAACCCTTGAATGAGTAGCTGTGTCCAAACTTTTAACTGGTACTGTATGAAGAAGAGAAATACTGGATATTTTTAACTCTTACTACGGCGGTGATTTGACAAAATTACAATTATGGCCTTGCATTGGACGTCCTTTCTTGGTCTTCCCCCTCTCCGGTCTTGGTCTCCCCCCTCTCTGGTCTTGGTCTTTAAATTCGGTCTCAAACACAACACTGGTTAATACACTTCATTTGTATATTTATGGGAGACAGAACAGCTAGCAACATACAGAGATGGCCCCACCCATACCTCTACCATAACACACAGGCGAGAGGGGGAGGAGAGGAGCAGTGTGGTGTCCTACACCCTCAAGCGGGGGACAAAGAGGGGGATCAGGTGATCTAAAAAAATAGATATTTTTGGTGAAAGGGCCTACTATTAGCATTTCCCCCTGAAAACGCTTACTGCCTGGCCCCGTTTGCCATGTAACTCGATCACTAGCTGAACAAACAGCACCTTGTAAACCGATAACAACATGTGAGCAAATCGCCCCCTTTGTGTCAGCACTAACACGTTTTCTAAACAGCCAGGGAGCATGCTCTTTCCACTGGTCCTGAGAGGGCAGTAAGAGAAGTAGGGAAAGCTGGGACCTCTCCTCCTGAGGCAGTGTGACAGAGCTGGAGCCTGTATATTACACTCCTACAACTGGTAACTCTGCACACTGGCTTCAGGCAGGCAGGAAGGGGGACTCTGTGGACCTCATTGTTCTTTACCTGAAGAATCCACATGAGGAAGAAGGTAAAGATGGAGTGGGGTTGGAGACCATCTAAAAATATTTGTATTTTCTAAAGGGAAAATCAAATGCAAAGAGTTCCACATACTGTACTACATATGGAGGGGAAGTAAATTATACCCTTTGACTCAGTAATATTGAAGTCAATATCTTCTCTGTCACTTCTACATCTTCTAGTGAACTTCTACAGTATATTGCATGAGTCTAGGTCTGGCTGTGGGTGCTTGGTCGAGTGTTAATACACATAGCTTGTATTTTCTGTCCCCTGTACATAGCAGGTGTTGATGTTTTAATGCGCTGCTCCCAGACCTGTGTTTGTTGGGTGATGGCAGGCCTGCTAATGACTGCCCAGGGGTTCTGGAGGGTTACGGGGACTGAGGGCTACTGCAGCCTAATGGAAGGATGAGTTGTGGTGATGAGAGCCCTGACACACTGGGGCAGGAGAAATTAAAGAAAGCAAAATGAAAGCGAGAGGAGAGAAAGAGAGAGCAAAGTGTAGAAATAAGAGAGCAGAAAGAAAGTAAAAGGGGGAAAGAAAAAGAGAAAATAAAGAGGGAAAGTATGGAAGGAGGGACAGAGAAAACAGAAAAAGGAGAGAAAGAAATCGTAGGAAGGAGAGGAGTCCCACTGGGCCATGTGACAGGGTGATTGACAGCTGCCAGGAGGGGGGCCAGCATGTGTGGAGTGACCTGACCAAGGAGGACAGACAGACAGCAGAGCAGAGTGACTGTCCAGAAAGGCAGGAAGCGTGTGGGATTACAGAGTAAACTAGCAGCGTCACCGTGTTTGTCTAACTCCACAGTCCACTGGATAACACCACCACTGTCACTCACTTCCATTGGTACTGGCATTGCCACTGCCCGTAACTCATCACGTCATTCTTGCTCATCCATCATAACCCCACCAACCCCCCTAACATACTTTATGACCTGTGGGTCGGATATCACTGGGATTTGGTTCATATGATGTTTTTCTGTCCTCTGCCATTCGCACAACATTAGTCGTGGTTTTTACACTGCGGCAGTGGTGACATTAAACCTTCAGCACGAGGTCCTGGGAGAGAGAAACAATGAGCGTGTGGAGCACTCAAGCCAAGGTCTTTTTCTCTAGCTTGTCTACACTCCTACTCTTCCCCTAGTGGCATAGGTGAAACGCTGCTGTTTAGCTGAACTTTTCAGCCACATGCAGTTTTGGGACTAAAATTAACTTTCCAAACATGAATATTCTGTAGCAAAGCCTGAGAAGACAGATTTATGACACCGCATCATTTCTGGTGAGTATTTCAGGAACATAGAGAGAACAGAGAGAGCTGGGAAGCACCTGTAATGTCACACCGGTCTGAAGAGTCTTTTCACACAAGAACAGCACCTCCTGTTTGACTCTGCTAAACATGTTCTCACATTCCTGCTGTAACCTTAGAGAGGTGAGACACGTGAGCAGGGTTGTGGAATGCACTATGCAGGTGTGGACAAACACACCAACAACCCTCACACAATATTATAGTGGAAGTGCTACTTAAACAACATTTGAAAATAAAGACATAAAACTATTAAAAAAACATTAATGTTGTGGTATTCAAATTAAAAAAGGTAGTATAAATTATGAGTTCCTCACAAAAATACGACAAAGAGATATTGTGTATATGTTTCCCATTAATGAGTCTAACCCTTGGCTTGTGTTGCTTAACCATGGCTGAGGATGAGGTGTAGGTGTGTATGGAGGGAAGGTTCTCACAGTCCCAGCGCGGGCGTGGATGAGAGGACACCTTTAAAACGTTCCCCTCCAGCCAGGTTCAGCCTCAGAACAGGAATGCACACTCATTAGGAACCCATCAATCACAACAGCCTAGGAACTATTTTTAACACTGGCCCAGGGGCACTGGAGGAGTCGTTTACAGGGGGCGCGGGCAAATTTATGATGCGGGACGCCCCTACTGAGCGTATTATCGCTGGCACGCCGGGTAAAAACACCCTCTCCGGCTCGGTGAAGGAGGGAACGGGAGAACACAGTACTGGTGAAACAGAGGGATGGATGGGAGTGATACAGTACACCCCACCCAAACAAGGAGCAAAACAACAACAAGATGCCCAGATGACCTCAGAGAAAGTGTATTAAAGTATTGTGTCTTTAAGGCCTGAGTTCCATCCCAGAGTGTATGACCTTACATGTCCAGTTTGTTTGTGTAACAGAGTAGTGGTGTCGGAGTGGAGCGAGTAAGAAGAGGCTAGGAGGTTCTGCTCCATAAAACACACATTCACATCATTCAAAGTCAAAGGCAGGCAGGCAGGCAGGCAGGCAGGCACGCTGTGGGCTGCAGCAGCAGGGCAGACGTGTGTGTGTGTGTGTGTGTGTGTGTGTGTGTCTGTCAGCACAGGCAGAGCATAGGGCCCTCACAGCTTTCCACTCACTTTAATGTGTCACTGAGAAAGCCTATGGAGCGTATCTCCTTCTGCCTCCCCCTCCTCCCTCTGTCCCCACCCCCCTACCTCTGTCCTCACCCCCTCCTCCCTCTGTTGTCACCCCCCCCCACCTCTCCTCCTCCCCCCCCACCTCTCCTCCCCGTCCTCACTCCCCCCCACCTCTCCTCACCCCCCCTTCCCCTGCCCCCCTCCTCCCTCCACTCTCCCCCTGTCCTCACCCCCTTCTTCCTCTGTCCTCACCCCGTCCTCCCTCTGTCCTCACCCAGTCCTCCCTCATCTCCTCCTCCCTCTACCTCACCCCCCCTCCCTCTGTTCTAACCCCCTCAAGCCCCCAGGCTGTGCAAGCAGTACCCCCCCACACACCTTCTTTCTCTACCCCTCTGATCCTCTCCTCAGACTCCAAGCCCAGCACTTGGAATCAATCAGAGGTGTTCAAACATTGCCTTATCTATAATTGAATAAGCAGTGAGTTTACTGGCACCTCACCGTGCCCTCCCACACCCGCACACAGAGTGAATGGTCGAGAGACTGACAGCTGAGCCCAGCGACGGCCGCTTGCGATGTTAGCCATGAAGACACAACACCAGAAAACCAATTACGCCATTGACAGACTGTGGTTAGTTTGGGAAGAATTTGGGGTGTTTTTTTTACACTTATGACCCCCCCCCCCGCCCCCATGAAAGCATAAACACTGCCAGGACAAGGGTAAAAAAGGCAGTACCCCCTCCTCACCATACTACTTCCAACTTACCCAAAACCCACAACTCCCACCCCTCACCCCAGCCCCCATACCACGGCGGTGTGGAGAGGTGGGATTAGATTCAGGTGCGAGGTCCTGTTTGGGTTGGACGGGCCCCAGTCCAGAACAAAGTGTTTCTGTCTACACTCAGCCCAGTTAACAGCTTATTATGAGACGATGCCATTCCGAGATGTCAATCAGTCGGCGGGGTCACGACAGACAGAGGGAGACCCCGCTTCGCTGGTCTAACCAGCTGCAGGCTCTGAAAACATATTTCTCTCAGAGTTGGAGAGACACAAAAGATGTTTAAACGAGATCCCTTTACATGGCCCCTCCCCCCCAACCCCACTATGGCCTCATGGTAACCAGAGCCAGGTATTCTCCGGCAAACATTAAAGCCCCCAATCAAATAGGAGAGAGCGAGAGAATGTCAGAATAGTAGATAGGGTTCTGAAAGAGGCGATTGCGGAGGCGCTGACTGACGTGGAGCTGTAATGGTGGTCAGTGACTAACTGGTATCACTGACTGACACGCATTCATGAAGCCTATCACTTAAGGTCTGACAACTGCCTTACAACCGTACAGGAGCCAGAACGGCAGTTTCTACTGAGGCCCTTAGGGTAGTGATTGTATGGCCTATAATGAGGGCTACCACTGAAAATGTTTTCGTCCTGACTGACTGACAGCCTCTAGGTACCATGTGTCTTAAATATATACAGCCAATGTGTTACAGCCAGGCAGTGTTGAGTTTATGGAAAGTGTGTGATATATATATATGTGCATGCATGCGCCTGTGTGTGTGTGTGTGTATCAATAAACAGTCGTAAATCAGAAGGCAAAGCATCATGACAGTGAGGAGATGGTTTGATGTTATTGTAACAGCCTTGATGAACAGCCCTGAGCCCTGTGCTATTCGGGTGAGGGCTATGTGAGAAAGCCTGCCAATAAACACCTGCCAACAGAGCGGTCTGTCCTCCTCTTCCTCCTATCACACCTCTCAGTGGAGACACACTCCCATTCTGCCACAGGGCACTACTAGTAGAGCATGCGGTGAGAGAACACACACACACACACACACACACACACACACACACACACACACACACACACACACACACACACACACACACACACACACACACACACACACACACACACACACACACACACACTTACTTCACTACTCAGAAAGATCGGTTGTTATGTAGCCCAACAACAAATTCTGCATTTCCCTGAATTCCCTCACATACATGAATAAAGCTGGAATCCTGAATGGTGAAAGAGTCACGTCCATTAGTGATAGTACAGCAACAAGTTACTACAAACAAACACTTTTCCCCCTCTGACATTATTGTCCTCGGGTTCGAGGAGCAAAATATGTACTGGTGGTTTATCATGCTGTGCGACGCACCTCGGTAACAAAAACAACCGTTGTTATAGGAAAGCTATAGTATGAAAACAATTATATTCTCCATATTGCCTCGCATACTGTACAGTGCTGTCCAAATTGTAAATCCCATTGAAAAACAATGAAGTGGGTTTTCACTCCCGAGCTGAAAGATTTAGGTAACTAGGGCACACCTGTACAGCATAGGAAAAACTCATAGGAAAAACTCTGACACTAACAGAGGAAATGTGAGAGCCAAATTGGGTTACAGTGAAAGTTAGAGCTCCTCCTGTGTTTGAGCCACAGCCTTTCAGTGGCAAAACTTCATTTTTTTCCCACGCTCAGAAGCTGCTTTCAGGCAAGAGCCATCAATCACTGTCACCCCTACATCACTTGCCACCCCTCCTTTCTTCCCTCCTTCCACTTACCCCTCTCTTCCTGTCCGCCCTGCAGGCACCTATAGACTCAGAGTCGGAGAAGAGCCCAGAGGGTCAGCCAATCAATACGTGTCTACCAAACAAGACCTTGAGAATGCTGCTAGGACTACCGATGGAAGTGACATCACAATCACCTGCCATGGGCCATCTCACCTGCCTTGACACAAAACCTGCCCTAACTTAACTGCTAAACAGCACACTTTCTCAGGGTGCTCTAGGGGAGGAGGGGTATGGGGGCAAGGAGAGGGGAGAGAGGTGAGGAGTGACAGCTTCTTTAATATCCGGCTGTGTTTCACTGTGTTTTCAAACACAGCTGGGGCTGAAAGTATGACCCAGGGGATTCCCCTGAAGTGAGGCTCCGCCCACATCACCCGTGATTGACATGTGAGAACAAAGCCACTGTCAACAGAAAAGTGTTCATGTCAGGGAAAATACACACAGTATCCTTCTGGGAAGGAAGATCGTAGACCTAGATCATCCAAAAACCATTAGACATCATTTTGGTATCATGGTATCTTTGAAATTTGCTTCAATCTGAATCTATTTCTTATCTATGAAAATATAAGTTGGAATCACATTTTAGGCAGATTCGTCCAAAACACATCAAGTACATGTATGACTATGCATAACTTCTAATAAATAAATAAATAAACACTCAAAAATACACGTCTTCAAACTGAAGAAACTGTTCAGTTCTTTTTACCGCACGTATTTGGAGTGAAAATGACCTTTTCAGCAGGGTCCCTCGACTACAGATAGCTCCAATCAGATTTTATTGCTCCAGTCTTTTTCACCCATCCACCCATTTCCTTGCTCTCATCAGGCCTGTCAGTCAAGGGTGTGAAAGAGGCGCTGTGTGTGCACTTTATTTCTGTTTCACTTGGCTGGGTGTTCTCTAGCTTTCTGGGTTAATAAACTCCATGCTAGCTAAGTTAGTGTACAACACATATAGGGAGTTAGCCTGCAGTGCTAGCATTGACAGTCACTGTTTACAGCAGAGCCTGTTAGTCGAAAAGCACTTGACACTTTAGTCCTTACAACAGTGTCTCAGACCATCCAGTAAGGCCAAACAAAAGAACCACACAGCTGGTGAAACAACACAGAAACTGCCTTGTGAGAACAAATTCAAGACAAGAACAAAAAACACTGAGCTTGAGAGATCAAATAACCCAGAACTGAGGTCTGTACACTACAGGTCTGTACACTTCCCCCTCCAGCCTCAGTCTCCCTCAACTCTGAATCTCTGGTCCCCACATCACTCATCACGTCTCAGCCCCAGCCGCCCGGCTCCGGTTCCCTCTCCCTCTCAGATCATGTGACAGGGTAAATAAACCCTCTACGCTGACAGACGCGAGGGGGGACGTCACCGTGACCC
Organism: Oncorhynchus keta; assembly: GCF_023373465.1. Taxonomy (NCBI): domain Eukaryota; kingdom Metazoa; phylum Chordata; class Actinopteri; order Salmoniformes; family Salmonidae; genus Oncorhynchus; species Oncorhynchus keta. Next base: position 22,669,440 of record NC_068444.1, on the reverse strand, counting down.
GCGCCGGGCGGGGGAGCACAGAGTGTCAGACCCACGGCCCATGGGGGAGGGGGACACTGGCTGGCTGGCTGACCAGCACCGTCTTGGCTAGCCGTCGGGAGTGGTCAGCCCACGCAGCAGTCTGGGTCTTTTGAGCGGGGGAGAGAAGAGACTGGGCTGGAGAACAGTGGAGTGAAGACAGAGGTCTTTGGGGGGGCTTCACTGATCTCTCAGATAGCCCCATATTTCACTGCTGCATTGTTCTGTGCTGTGAGTGTGTGTGTCTAAGGGCAGTGGACTGTGAATTGGCCTGGGGACACAGCTCGTGGGCTGTCTTCTTCTCCCAGGGAACATCTGCTTTCAGTTAGAGCGGAGAAAGAAACCAAAGGCTGAGGAGACCTTGCACTCAGAAGAGGGCCAGTGTTTATGCCTGTGTGTGTGGCAGAGTTTACACTTGAACTTCATGTACATTGGTAAATGATGTTTGTAAGTGTGTGTATGCAGGAACAGATATATCAGAGTGTCTGTGGTTTAATATTCTTTTTCAGTTTGAATACTCCCAGACATCTGTCTATCATTGTCATTCTGCACTGAGTTTCTTCTACTGAACGACCACCGACCAGAATGCATTGTGTTGCCTCCAGCTCATGTCCAACTCCAACGAGAGCACCTTCCTGTAACCATCTCTAGGGGTGCAGGCGGGCAAACCTCACCCCCCCTCACTGGATAAAGGGTGCAGACAGATTCTCTGTTTGTTTTCCATTGCCTAGGAACTCCTAATAACAACACAGCTCTACAGCGGGGAAAACACTGCGTCTTTTTCTCTCCTTCACCAGCCTCCCAAGAAACAACAAACTGTTTCTTCAGTAAAGTAATCTGCATTTATTTTCACTTAAGGTCCTCCAGAGTTGAAGCTGATGTTTTTTTAGCAGAGAGAGGGGGAAAAGGGATAGTGAGAGAGATAAAGAGAGAGCACAAAGGAGAGACAAGAGTGAGCAATAGCTAGAGAAAATACTAATTTGTCCCAGCTCTGTGTCAATATATGATGCTACCAGGAGGGCCTAATTTAATTAATTTGAGGAGAAAAATGGATTAGTCATGACACGAGGCGGCGAGAGCAAACCGGCCGGAATAGGATTAGCTCACTGCTCCTGCTGACTTCTGTTTGGACTAGCCAATAATCTCATTTCAATACCAACACTCTGCTCTGGGCAGGGAACGGAAAAGACTGGGGTCAAAGAGGAGGTATGGATCTGTACTGTACTGAGTGTAAAGGGAGGGAGAGATGAGAGGTAGAAGACAGTGTGAGGACTGAGTGTAAAGGGAGGGAGAGATGAGAGGTAGAAGACAGTGTGAGGACTGAGTGTAAAGGGAGGGAGAGATGAGAGGTAGAAGACAGTGTGAGGACTGAGTGTAAAGGGAGGGAGAGATGAGAGGTAGAAGACAGTGTGAGGACTGAGTGTAAAGGGAGGGAGAGATGAGAGGTAGAAGACAGTGTGAGGACTGAGTGTAAAGGGAGGGAGAGATGAGAGGTAGAAGACAGTGTGAGGACTGAGTGTAAAGGGAGGGAGAGATGAGAGGTAGAAGACAGTGTGAGGACTGAGTGTAAAGGGAGGGAGAGATGAGAGGTAGAAGACAGTGTGAGGACTGAGTGTAAGGGGAATCACTAACCTGGTAGGTTCCAATGCCGATGTGTTTCGGGTCAATCTTCACCAGCTCAGCCAGCGGGTCCTGAACTCGTCTCCCTATGGACACTGGGAAAAGTAGAGCCCAACACAAACTAATGAATTACTATTAGGCCTAACCAATACACGTAAACAGAGAAATTGTCTTTTAAAATACCAGGAGGGATGATGAAAAGTAAAACAATAAATGACACATTTCATATAGTAACAGACTTGATTACACTTATTAAATACGCATGTTAGGGGCTGTCCTAAGGGCAGGCCATTCACTCATGATTGGTGGGGTGGGGGATCATCTTAATGAACTCCACGGCTGCAAGCCAATTAGAGTGCCTGCACCTGTCACTGAACTACACCCACCTGTCTCCAGGACACATCTGGAGACAGCCCTGCTTTCTCACATAAACACACTGGGAGAATCTCAATTGAATTTCCTTGATTCCTCGCATCCTTCTCAAAACCCATTGGATCTCATGAAATTAGTTTTGAGGAGGCGGCGAGGTGATAGGTTACAAGGAATCAAGGATATGCAATTGAGATTCTCCCCTGGCTATTATCCCATCTTCCTCCCAAAGTATGCACTTGTTCATGTGGAAGGAAATGACTGGTACACGTACAACTGGTACACATATATAAGAAGCATGGTGGAACCTCCCTGCAGCCCAGTCCTCCACCAATACAAGGTTTTTAGATTTGTTGGAAGTAGTGAACAAGTGTACACTTCAGGAGAAAAGAGATGCAACACGCCTCCGCACAAACACGCACACACAAACGCGTGCAAACACACACACACGTTTAATGATGATGTTTGTAATACTTGAAGTCGAGTTAAATGTAGCTAAATCCCTTCTCCAGGGTGGCTGACAAGAAAAATTATAAACATTACTAAACACATGACATCATTTCACAGCCACTACAACACATGAGAACAGAAACTATTTCCAATCCAAATACACAAAATAGCTCACACACACACACCCTCAACGTTCTTATTCCTTGTAGAGATCACATTAACGGAGTTCTCAGCAGTAGAATCTCAAAATAGATGCAAATAGACCTAATACCAAACTCAATTTAAAGCCAATAAAACTCTAATTAAAAGAGAAATAAACCCCAGCGAGAGCTTGCGAACGTCATCTGTTTATATGCCAATGACAACATAACGGAGTTTGGTGAATGGGACCAGTTGAGTGTGTTTGGTTAAACACGGACCTAAAACAGTGGAAGAGATGGACAACATGTGATTAATAGAGCATGCTAGGGCCAACATGTGATTAATAGAGCATGCTAGGGCCAACATGTGATTAATAGAGCATGCTAGGGCCAACATGTGATTAATAGAGCATGCTAGGGCCAACATGTGATTAATAGAGCATGCTAGGGCCAACATGTGATTAATAGAGCATGCTAGGGCCAACATGTGATTAATAGAGCATGCTAGGGCCAACATGTGATTAATAGAGCATGCTAGGGCCAACATGTGATTAACAGAGCATGCTAGGGCCAACATGTGATTAACAGAGCATGCTAGGGCCAACATGTGATTAACAGAGCATGCTAGGGCCAACATGTGATTAACAGAGCATGCTAGGGCCAACATGTGATTAACAGAGCATGCTAGGGCCAACATGTGATTAACAGAGCATGCTAGGGCCAACATGTGATTAACAGAGCATGCTAGGGCCAACATGTGATTAACAGAGCATGCTAGGGCCAACATGTGATTAACAGAGCATGCTAGGGCCAACATGTGATTAATAGAGCATGCTAGGGCCAACATGTGATTTATAGAGCATGCTAGGGCCAACATGTGATTAATAGAGCATGCTAGGGCCAACATGTGATTAATAGAGCATGCGAGGGCCAACATGTGATTAATAGAGCATGCTAGGGCCAACATGTGATTAATAGAGCATGCTAGGGCCAACATGTGATTAATAGAGCATGCTAGGGACATATCATTCAAAAACCACAAGAATTTTACACAAATCAAATCTAATTTTATTTGTCACATACACATGGTTAGCAGATGTTAATGCGAGTGTAGCGAAATGCTTGTGCTTCTAGTTCCGACAATGCAGTGATAACCAACAAGTAATCTAACTAACAATAAGGGGATAAAGAATATGTACATAAGGATATATGAATGAGTGATGGTACAGGGCAGCATACAGTAGATGGTATCGAGTACAGTATATACATATGAGATGAGTATGTAGACAAAGTAAACAAAGTGGCATAGTTAAAGTGGCTAGTGATACATGTATTACATAAGGATGCAGTCGATGATATAGAGTACAGTATATACGTATGCATATGAGATGAATAATGTAGGGTAAGTAACATTATATAAGGTAGCATTGTTTAAAGTGGCTAGTGATATATTTACATCATTTCCCATCAATTCCCATTATTAAAGTGGCTGGAGTTGGGTCAGTGTCAATGACAGCGTGTTGGCAGCAGCCACTCAATGTTAGTGGTGGCTGTTTAACAGTCTGATGGCCTTGAGATAGAAGCTGTTTTTCAGTCTCTCGGTCCCAGCTTTGACGCACCTGTACTGACCTCGCCTTCTGGATGATAGCGGGGTGAACAGGCAGTGGCTCGGGTGGTTGATGTCCTTGATGATCTTTATGGTCTTCCTGTAACATCGGGTGGTGTAGGTGTCCTGGAGGGCAGGTAGTTTGCCCCCGGTGATGCGTTGTGCAGACCTCACTACCCTCTGGAGAGCCTTACGGTTGAGGGCGGAGCAGTTGCCGTACCAGGCGGTGATACAGCCCGCCAGGATGCTCTCGATTGTGCATCTGTAGAAGTGTGTGAGTGCTTTTGGTGACAAGCCAAATTTCTTCAGCCTCCTGAGGTTGAAGAGGCGCTGCTGCGCCTTCTTCACGACGCTGTCAGTGTGAGTGGACCAATTCAGTTTGTCTGTGATGTGTCGAGGAACTTAAAACTTTCTACCCTCTCCACTACTGTTCCATCGATGTGGATAGGGGGGTGTTCCCTCTGCTGTTTCCTGAAGTCCACAATAATCTCCTTAGTTTTGTTGACGTTGAGTGTGAGGTTATTTTCCTGACACCACACTCCGAGGGCCCTCACCTCCTCCCTGTAGGCAGTCTCGTCGTTGTTGGTAATCAAGCCTACCACCGTTGTGTCGTCCGCAAACTTGATGATTGAGTTGGAGGCGTGCGTGGCCACGCAGTCGTGGGTGAACAGGGAGTACAGGAGAGGGCTCAGAACGCACCCTTGTGGGGCCCCCGTGTTGAGGATCAGCGGGGAGGAGATGTTGTTGCCTACCCTCACCACCCAGGGTACTATGGTGTTGAATGCCGAGCTGTAGTCGATGAACAGCATTCTCACATAGGTATTCCTCTTGTCCAGGTGGGTTAGGGCAGTGTGCAGTGTGGTTGAGATTGCATCGTCTGTGGACCTATTTGGGCGGTAAGCAAATTGGAATGGGTCTAGGGTGTCAGGTAGGGTGGAGGTGATATGGTCCTTGACTAGTCTCTCAAAGCACTTCATGATGACGGAAGTGAGTGCTACGGGGCGGTAGTCGTTTAGCTCAGTTACCTTAGCTTTCTTGGGAACAGGAACAATGGTGGCCCTCTTGAAGCATGTGGGAACAGCAGACTGGTATAGGGATTGATTGAATATGTCCGTAAACACACCGGCCAGCTGGTCTGCGCATGCTCTGAGGGCACGGCTGGGGATGCCGTTTGGGCCTGCAGCCTTGCGAGGGTTAACACGTTTAAATGTCTTACTCACCTCGGCTGCAGTGAAGGAGAAACCGCATGTTTTCGTTGCAGGCCGTGTCAGTGGCACTGTATTGTCCTCAAAGCGGGCAAAAAAGTTATTTAGTCTGCCTGGGAGCAAGACATCCTGGTCCGTGACTGGGCTGGGTTTCTTCTTGTAGTCCGTGATTGACTGTAGACCCTGCCACATGCCTCTTGTGTCTGAGCCGTTGAATTGAGATTCTACTTTGTCTCTGTACTGACGCTTAGCTTGTTTAATAGCCTTGCGGAGGGAATAGCTGCACTGTTTGTATTCGGTCATGTTACCAGACACCTTGCCCTGATTAAAAGCAGTGGTTCGAGCTTTCAGTTTCACGCGAATGCTGCCATCAATCCACGGTTTCTGGTTAGGGAATGTTTTTATCGTTGCTATGGGAACGACATCTTCAACGCACGTTCTAATGAACTCGCACACCGAATCAGCGTATTCGTCAATATTTTTATCTGACGCAATACGAAACATGTCCCAGTCCACGTGATGGAAGCAGTCTTGGAGTGTGGAGTCAGCTTGGTCGGACCAGCGTTGGACAGACCTCAGCGTGGGAGCCTCTTGTTTAGTTTCTGTCTGTAGGCAGGGATCAACAAAATGGAGTCGTGGTCAGCTTTTCCGAAAGGGGGGCGGGGCAGGGCCTTATATGCGTCGCGGAAGTTAGAGTAACAATGATCCAAGGTTTTACCACCCCTGGTTGCGCAATCGATATGCTGATAAAATTTAGGGAGTCTTGTTTTCAGATTAGCTTTGTTAAAATCCCCAGCTACAATGAATGCAGCCTCCGGATAAATGGTTTCCAGTTTGCAAAGAGTTAAATAAAGTTCGTTCAGAGCCATCGATGTGTCTGCTTGGGGGGGATATATACGGCTGTGATTATAATCGAAGAGAATTCTCTTGGTAGATAATGCGGTCTACATTTGATTGTGAGGAATTCTAAATCAGGTGAACAGAAGGATTTGAGTTCCTGTATGTTTCTTTCATCACACCATGTCTCGTTAGTCATGAGGCATACGCCCCCGCCACTCTTCTTACCAGAAAGATGTTTGTTTCTGTCGGCGCGATGCGTGGAGAAACCCGTTGGCTGCACCGCCCCGGATAGAGTCTTCCCAGTGACCCATGTTTCCGTGAAGCAGAGAACGTTACAGTTTCTGATGTCCCTTTGGAATGCTACCCTTGCTCGGATTTCATCAACCTTGTTGTCAAGAGACTGGACATTGGCAAGAAGAATGCTGGGGAGTGGTGCGCGATGTGCCCGTGTCCGGAGTCTGACCAGAAGACCGCTACGTTTCCCTCTTTTACGAAGTTGTTTTTTTTGGGGGTCGCTGCATGGAATCAATTCCGTTGACCTGTTTGTAAGGCAGAACACAGGATCCGCGTCACGGAAAACATATTCTTGGTCGTACTGATGGTGAGTTGACGCTGATCTTATATTCAGTAGTTCTTCTCGACTGTATGTAATGAAACCTAAGATGACCTGGGGTACTAATGTAAGAAATAACACGTAAAAAAACAAAAAACTGAATAGTTTCCTAGGAATGCGAAGCGAGGCGGTCATCTCTGTCGGCGCCGGAAGTCCGTACAAGTAGTGGAGTCACCAATGAACTGACCATGACAGTCTATGAGAGAGAGCCTATCAACGCTAACCCACTGGAGAGCTACCAAACATCCAGTCCATGCCAGATTCCTCTCCTTGGTGAATCTTTAGCTTGGCTAGTAAACTTTTCAATAAGTGCTGGAGAGAGCACTGCTAGTCTCTGCTTACAAATGACCCCCCTATTACGGCGAGAGGACTCGGAGGAGAGAAGTGCTTTTGTGTGTGCTGTACAAGGCCTGGGCTGAAACGCCATCCCTGTCTAAATATTGTTGCAGGCTGCAGTTTCCCACAGGCTTCCAAGGAGAGATGCAGAGAGTGAGGCATTGATTCCACATGCTCCTCCGTCCCAGTCCCACCTCAACTACGTACATCCAGCGAGTCATCTAGCAAAACACACCACCACATCCTCCTCCTCTTTCACACCGACTCAGCCTCGCACATCTAGACAGTCCTCCACCATAATGCACTTCACCATATCATCCACCAGTCCAACATTCATCACCAGCCACTTTACTCAAACAAACACCCGCATCACCGTCATTTCAAATATAGTCTTGTATGATGTAACATAGGCTACAATCAAGCTGTCTACTTACATATTCACACATAATTACATATTGAATCAATAACAAAACACTTTGTCATCACTGATTTAAATACATACACCCACAATGCATCCACTAGCCTGATAGTGAACCACAGAACTATCCACTCAGACACTCAACAAAATGCTCATGATCTAGCCACTACCGTCTCCCACGCAATGTCATATAACCATCGCATTGGAGTTCAGAGTCCCGACAGAGGGGCAGTGGAAAATCTAAGGGTGTTGTCATTACCTTTCCACACTAGGGGGCATCAGTACTCCCTCTCAGGAGTTCAGACCGACCAGGGCAGGGGGAAGAGTTCTAGAATTTGGAAGTGTGGTGTAAAACAACAAGCCCTTAAGGCCCTCTTTGTTCAAAAAACACACTCTCCGCTGACAAGCACATCCACATACTGAAAGCCCCCCACACCACACATCCCCACAGAACAATCTTTCTACAATGTCCTTCTAAACATTCTACTCTATTGCATCCAAGATAAATGCCCACACATTATTACACACATCCAAAATAAAACACAACATTACTTACGCCTTTCATTAAGGGGATAAATATGTCTCCCTGGGCTTGCTAGCGCTCTTGACCAGAGGACAATGTATGAATAAATCCACAGCTTGATTTACTGTTTTTATAGAGGAAGTCTGGAATAATTCTCAAATCCTGTTTTGGAGAGCATTTGATTCTTTTCCAGAGTTTCTTAAATGTGTTTCTGTGTTTGAGATGGCGCATTGTGCAGAGTGTAGAGAGTTTGTGTGGTCCGTCACACAGCCTGGACCCTGAGGGAAGTCCGATTTCACAGCAAAATGATGAGTTCTACAGAGATGACCAGACTGCTAGGATAAGGGACCAGAAGAGTTTGTCAATAACATGGCACCATGTCAGTGTTGACTGATGTGGGATAGTTCAGGTTAATGTCAGTGCTTGAGAGCTACCAACAACTGAAGTTATTGACCTTAAAACAAATGCAGTGGTGTGAGAAAGTCCTGGGCAACATAACCAGAATGTTTAACCAGGATGTTTTGTGTCAAGGTTGACCCCTTCATGACTGATTAGTTTAGTGGGTAGACAGGCAGGCAGGCAAGCCTACAGTGCTGTCAGTTGTGTTCTGCAGTGGACTTCCGCTCTCTCACCCTTACAGGCACACAGACAGTGGGGGCGATGAGAGCTGCCAAGCCAGAGCAGACAGCAGAGATGAGAGCTGCCAGGCTAGACCAGAAAGCAGAGATGAGAGCTGCCAGGCAAGACCAGAAAGCAGAGATGAGAGCTGCCTGGCCAGACCAGACAGCAGAGATGAGAGCTGCCAGGCCAGAGCAGACAGCAGAGATGAGAGCTGCCTGGCCAGAGCAGACAGCAGAGATGAGAGCTGCCAGGCTAGACCAGAAAGCAGAGATGAGAGCTGCCAGGCCAGAGCAGACAGCAGAGATGAGAGCTGCCAGGCTAGACCAGACAGCAGAGATGAGAGCTGCCTGGCCAGAGCAGACAGCAGAGATGAGAGCTGCCAGGCTAGACCAGAAAGCAGAGATGAGAGCTGCCAGGCCAGAGCAGACAGCAGAGATGAGAGCTGCCAGGCTAGACCAGACAGCAGAGATGAGAGCTGCCTGGCCAGACCAGACAGTAGAGATGAGAGCTGCCTGGCCAGACCAGACAGCAGAGATGAGAGCTGCCTGGCCAGACCAGACAGCAGAGATGAGAGCTGCCAGGCCAGACCAGACAGCAGAGATGAGAGCTGCCAGGCCAGAGCAGACAGCAGAGATGAGAGCTGCCTGGCCAGACCAGACAGCAGAGATGAGAGCTGCCTGGCCAGACCAGACAGCAGAGATGAGAGCTGCCTGGCCAGACCAGACAGCAGAGATGAGAGCTGCCAGGCCAGAGCAGACAGCAGAGATGAGAGCTGCCAGGCCAGAGCAGACAGCAGAGATGAGAGCTGCCAGGCCAGAGCAGACAGCAGAGATGAGAGCTGCCAGGCCAGAGCAGACAGCAGAGATGAGAGCTGCCTGGCCAGACCAGACAGCAGAGATGAGAGCTGCCTGGCCAGACCAGACAGCAGAGATGAGAGCTGCCCGGCCAGACAGCAGAGATGAGAGCTGCCTGGCCAGACAGCAGAGATGAGAGCTGCCCGGCCAGACCAGACAGCAGAGATGAGAGCTGCCCGGCCAGACCAGACAGCAGAGATGAGAGCTGCCCGGCCAGACCAGACAGCAGAGATGAGAGCTGCCCGGCCAGACCAGACAGCAGAGATGAGAGCTGCCCGGCCAGACCAGACAGCAGAGATGAGAGCTGCCCGGCCAGACCAGACAGCAGAGATGAGAGCTGCCTGGCCAGACCAGACAGCAGAGATGAGAGCTGCCTGGCCAGACCAGACAGCAGAGATGAGAGCTGCCTGGCCAGACCAGACAGCAGAGATGAGAGCTGCCTGGCCAGACCAGACAGCAGAGATGAGAGCTGCCAGGCCAGAGCAGACAGCAGAGATGAGAGCTGCCTGGCCAGACCAGACAGCAGAGATGAGAGCTGCCTGGCCAGACCAGACAGCAGAGATGAGAGCTGCCTGGCCAGACCAGACAGCAGAGATGAGAGCTGCCAGGCCAGAGCAGACAGCAGAGATGAGAGCTGCCAGGCCAGAGCAGACAGCAGAGATGAGAGCTGCCAGGCCAGAGCAGACAGCAGAGATGAGAGCTGCCAGGCCAGAGCAGACAGCAGAGATGAGAGCTGCCTGGCCAGACCAGACAGCAGAGATGAGAGCTGCCTGGCCAGACCAGACAGCAGAGATGAGAGCTGCCTGGCCAGACCAGACAGCAGAGATGAGAGCTGCCTGGCCAGACCAGACAGCAGAGATGAGAGCTGCCTGGCCAGACCAGACAGCAGAGATGAGAGCTGCCTGGCCAGACCAGACAGCAGAGATGAGAGCTGCCTGGCCAGACCAGACAGCAGAGATGAGAGCTGCCTGGCCAGACCAGACAGCAGAGATGAGAGCTGCCTGGCCAGACCAGACAGCAGAGATGAGAGCTGCCTGGCCAGACCAGACAGCAGAGATGAGAGCTGCCTGGCCAGACCAGACAGCAGAGATGAGAGCTGCCTGGCCAGACCAGACAGCAGAGATGAGAGCTGCCTGGCCAGACCAGACAGCAGAGATGAGAGCTGCCAGGCCAGACCAGACAGCAGAGATGAGAGCTGCCAGGCCAGACCAGACAGCAGAGATGAGAGCTGCCTGGCCAGACCAGACAGCAGAGATGAGAGCTGCCTGGCCAGACCAGACAGCAGAGATGAGAGCTGCCTGGCCAGACCAGACAGCAGAGATGAGAGCTGCCTGGCCAGACCAGACAGCAGAGATGAGAGCTGCCTGGCCAGACCAGACAGCAGAGATGAGAGCTGCGAGGCCAGACCAGACAGCAGAGATGAGAGCTGCCAGGCCAGACCAGACAGCAGAGATGAGAGCTGCCAGGCCAGACCAGACAGCAGAGATGAGAGCTGCCAGGCCAGACCAGACAGCAGAGCAGGACTCAGAAGAGCAGACTAGAATCCAGCAAAGAGCTAAGACACCAACATAACAACAGAGGTTTTGGTTCATTATGTAGACCAGTCCGAATTTCGCAACTTCTAGCAACGGCCCTGGCAACGGAGGCTAACTCCTAATTAGGGCAGCATATAGCCTAGCAGTTAGAGCGTTGGGCCAGTAGCCGAAAGGTTGCTGGTTTGAATAACCGAGCCGACAAGGTGAAAAATCTGTCCTTCTGCCCTTGAACAAGGCACTGAACCCTAATTTAATCCAGCGGTGCTGTACTACTATGTCTGACCCTGTAAAACATCACATTTCACTGCACCTATCTGGTGTATGTAACCATAAAACATATATGGTCTATTTCTCAAATCCCATTGTGATGCAAGAGGGGAGGACATATTTTGGCAAGTGGACACTATTTGGCATGACATGCCCATTGACTGAGGTGTATCTCACCTGCACTCCTCAGGTTCGGGTCCAGATCAGGCATTTCCTTCACTGCCGCTGGGCTCACACTGTAGATGGATGCCCCTGCCTCGCTGGTGATGCTGGGACAGAGAGAACACGTGGTTAAAGGAATAGTTCAACAATTTGGCAATTCAGTTCTTTGTTCTACTTACCCAGTCGGATGAAGTCATGGATACTATTTGTATGTCTCTGCGTGCAGTTTGAAGGAAGGAGAAGGTATTTACTGGACCCAATGCTAACTAGCGTTAGCACAATGAAAGTCTACAGTAGCAGCCAGGATCACACAGTAGCAGTCAACCAGTGGCAGAACTACTCACACTCATACCAAAGCCCACTCGTATTGTTACTCTCTTCTCAAAAGTTTCAGTACATGAGTGTGCATCTATATTCATATACCCCCCCCTCCAAGTGCCATTTTCCTCCAGCCTCTTCTTTCAACTAAAATATCATCTTCTCACAAAGCATCAATACTTGATTCTTAAGTCCATAAGGCCCTGCTGTTCCTTCCTGCCTTTCATGCATACACTACTTTTTCTTTGACTATCAAGGATGTCATAAGCTCAGGTTTGTGAGACTGATCCACATAGCTTTTAGGGAAGCTTTTAGGTGAAAAAATTATGAAAAAAGTAAGTGAATGGGGAAGATGGAGGAAAAACAAATAGCCCTAATAAAGATGTACAAAAATAATATGATTAAGGTTCATAAGAAAGAGTCAATGTACTGTCATAACCATCACATCACTCGCAGAGCCCCTCCTTCCACTGATGTATTCTCATTCTCAGCACCACTTAGATGGCTAGTGTCAAATGCACCATTACCTACAAATCAATTAATTCATTCAGTAACAAGCTCTCCTTTCTCTGTTCGAGGCCCTCTGTCGTAGACACCGACTCTATAAATTTAACCTTTCACCATGGTAATTATCTCTAACGTTCTCTTCCAACTCTGATGATCACAGACCTTTTCATCAAGCAAATAAGGTTAGAGGCCAGGGCGAATGCTTCTGCTCATTTATCTACATGAATATGCCTAGGACATGTTCTCAACTATAGAAGTCTACCATGCATACATACATTCAAAACGGCATTATCTATTATTTTCAATTCTATGACTAATTGGTCGTAAAGCACTCAAGCACATCCAAATACCTTAACAGTTTTACCATTGTGTTGCTTGTTACTTTTAAAATATGGCCATTAGTTCCAGAAATATACCTGATGTGAGGGTAAAAGCCAAAAGGTGGAGCCCCAGCAGACATAAGACAATGTAGGGTGATGCAGAGCTAAAGGACAGAATGAATCCTTAACTAATGGACTCAACCTCCAAGCTTAGTTTGTATGTGTGTGTGTACAGAGAATCCAGTTGTAGTGTGACACTACTGCCATCTAGAGGACTTGTAAGTGTACTGCTACCGTTTGCTTCAACAGCAGAAGATAAATAATAAAATACAGAATTAAATCCTTATTGGGAACTTGGGACAGAATAGGCTTAGCACTTCAGAAATGTTTGGCCCATAAACACCAGTCATAATAAAAATAATTAAAATGTGGAAATATCGAGCAATAATATTAACATCATCACCAGGACCCGAAAACCCGAGACCTGATCCGAGAGGTTCCGGATCCAGAATTCTATATAATGTCACAGGTCTTGGTCGGATCTGATATGATTGTCACGGGTCTTGGGAAGTGTAACTTTAACTGACTTGTCCGGAAGGACCCATACAGATCCGATCACGACTCCTGCAGTAGATGGAGAGAGAGAGAGAGAAATGGTATATTTCATGCTGCTGCTCTTTGCTTTTCACGAAAGTGGCGCGTGTAGCTTGTTGTTGGCCAATCGTTAGTCATCAAAGTGGCAAGAGGATACAGGCATAGAGCCTTCGTGTGGGACAAAAGTTAGGAGAAACAATGGAAGGTGGAATTAAAAGTTATAAAGGAGAATGATAGGCTACAAAGACCAAAAGCCTACAGGTAGGATGCTACTTTATATTCTGGATGGAATTGTTGCGTGTAACTGTGTAGGACGAGAAAGCGCATGTAGCCTCAATTAGCCCAGCTAGTTTAACTAGCTTCTCCTGGTTTGATGCAGTCAAGACAGGTATCACGTAATCGTATTGGATGATAAATAACCTAGTTATGGCAACTACACTTTATGACCAAAAGTATGTGGACACCTGCTCGTCGAACATCTCATTCCAAAATCATGGGCATTGATGTGGAGTTAGTCCCCCCCTTGTTGCTATAACAGCATCTACTCTTTTGGGAAGGCTTTCCACTAGATGTTGGAACATTGCGGCGACTGGCTTCCATTCAGCCACAAGAGCATTAGTGAGGTCAGACACTGTTGTTGGGCGATTAGTCCTGGCCCGCAGTCAAAGTTCCAATTCATCCCAAAGGTGTTTGATGGGGTTGAGGTCAGGGTTTTGTGCATGCCAGTGAAGTTCTTCCACACCGATCTCGACAAACCATTTCTGTATGGACCTCGCTTTGTGCTCGGGGGCTTTGTCATGCAGAAACAGGAAAGAGCCTTCCCCAAACTGTTGCCACAAAGTTGGAATCAATGAGAATGTTATTGTATGCTGTAGAGTTAAGATTTCCCTTCACTAGAAATAAGGGGCCTAGCCCGAACCATGAAAAAACAACCCCAGACCATTATTCCTCCTCCATCAAACTTTACAGTTGGCACTATGCATTGGAGAAGGTAGAGTTCTCCTGGCATCCGCCGAACCCAGATTTGTCCGTCGGACTGCCAGATGGTAAAGCGTGATTCATCACTCCAGAGAGAGCGTTTCCACTACTCCACAGAGTACAATGGTAGAGAGCTTTACACCACTCGAGCCGACGCTTGACATTGCGCATGGTGATCTTAGGCTTGTGTGCGGCTGCTTGGCCATGGAAACCCTTTTCATGAAGCTTCCGACAAACAGTTATTGTGCCGACATTGCTTTCAGGGGCAGTTTGGAACTCGGTAGGGGGTGGTTGCAACCGAGGACAGACGGTTTTTACGTGCTCCAGCACTCAGCAGTCCAGTTCTGAGAGTTTGTGTGGATTACCATTTCGCTGCTGAGCCGTTGTTGCGCCAAGACATTTCCACTTCACAATAACAGCACTAGTAGGGCCACAATTTGACAAACTAACTTGTTGGAAAGGTGGCATCCTATGACGGTGCCACTTTGAAAGTCACTGAGCTCTTCAAAAAGGCCATTCCACTGTCAATGTTTGTCTATGGAGATTGCATGGATGTGTGCTCGATTTTATACACCTGTCAGCAACAGCTGTGGCTGAAATAGCCAAATCCACTAATTTAAAGGGGTGTCCACATACTTTTGTATATATAGTGTATTAGTCTGCTGTAGTGTGAGTTGGCTTGGTCGGTTGCCGTCTCTCCTTCCCTCCTCCCTGTTCCCGTGTCACTCACTCACACTCACAGTAGCCTTCACACACTGCACGGCCCCTGCTAGACCGTCAACTCTCTTGACCACCTCTCCCTCGCTCTTTATCAGCTCCGGTTAATAAGGTCGCTTAAACATTTACTTCTCTGCTGCTTCCCTCACTCGGATTGGACCGGGTCTGACCAGGAGCGGGTCTAATTGTCTTCCGATCCGTTCGGAACAGGTCTCTATACTGACATTTTTTATTTATGCATATCAGGTCCGGATGGGGAAAGCCCCAGGTCCATGTTTGAAGGCCTCTAACTCAGAGTCAAACCTACTGTAGCCACAGTAACATTTCAATGTTCATTATTTTCAACATGTTAAATGAGGACGATAGAACACGTTAAATGAGGACGACTATATTGCTACTACTACTACACTCAGCAAAAAAAGAAACGTCCTCTCACTGTCAACTGCGTTTATTTTCAGCAAACATAACGTGTAAATATTTGTATGAACATAACAAGACTCAACAACTCATGGACTTCACCAGATTTGCCAGTTCTTGCTGTGAGATGTTACCCCATTCTTCCACCAAGGCACCTGCAAGTTCCCGGACATTTCTGGGGGGAAAGGCCCTAGCCCTCACCCTCCGATCCAACAGGTCCCAGACGTGCTCAATGGAATTGAGATCCGGGGTCTTCGCTAACCATGGCAGAACACTGGTATTCCTGTCTTGCAGAAAACCTGCCATACTGCTCATTCTGTGCGTGGTGGCATTGTCATGCTGGAGGGTCATGTCAGGATGAGCCTGCAGGAAGGGAACCACATGAGGGAGGATGTCTTCCCTGTAACACACAGCATTGAGACTGTATGCAATGACAACAAGCTCAGTCCGATGATGCTGTGACACACCGCCCCAGACCATGACGGACCCTCCACCTCCAAATCGATCCTGCTCCAGAGTACAGACCTCGGTGTAACGCTCATTCCTTCGGCGATAAACGCAAATCCGACCATCACCCCTGGTGAGACAAAACCGTGTCTAGTCAGTGAAGAGCACTTTTTGCCAGTTCTGTCTGGTCCAGCGACGGTGGGTTTGTGCCCATAGGTGACATTGTTGCCGGTGATGTCTGGTGAGGACATAACAGGCCTACAAGCCCTCAGTCCAGCCTCTCTCAGCCTATTGTGGACAGTCTGAGCACTGATTGAGGGATTGTGCATTCCTGGTGTAACTGAGGCATTTGTTGTTGCCATCCTGACCTGTCCCGCAGGTGTGGTTCGGATGTACCGATCCTTTGCAGGTGTTGTTACACATGGTCTGCCACTGCGAGGATGATCAGCTGTCCTGTCTCCCTGTAGTGCTGTCTTCGGCATCTCACAGTACGGACATTGCAATTTATTGCCCTGTCCACATCTGCAGTCCTCATGCCTCCTTGCGGCATGCCTAAGGCACATTCACACAGATGAGAAGGGACCCTGGGCATCTTTCTTTTGGTGTTTTTCAGAGTAAGTAGAAAGGCCTCTTCAGTGTCCTAAATTTTCATAACTTTGACCTTAATTGCCTACCGTCTGTAAGATGTTAGTGTTCCACAGGAGCATGTTCATTAATTGTTTATGGTTCATTGAACAAGCAGTGTTTAAACCCTTCACAATGAAGATCTGTGAAGTTATTCAGATTTTTACGAATTATCTTTGAAAGACAGGGAGCTGAAAAGGGGACGTTTCTTTTTTTGCTGCTGCTGCTGCCACTACTACACATCTATTGTAGGATAATGACTGAGAAATGGTGGGGGAATTGAAGACATTAAAGGAAAACTCCACCCAAAAACGATATATGGGTATTTGTTTCATTAGTCAGTTGTTGACAAAGTCCCAAAATGTTTTGCTTGTCAGCAATCAAGTTTAAGATATGTAACTTTCAAAATACAGAAATCATCCCGCATGATGCATTTTGTATCATCTCACAATTGCCATATTATCCTGCATGTCCGGTTAGAGGTGTTATTATAAAGTCATGCCACTGATCCATCCTCCATCTTCAGGGTATACCCTTCTCTCTTTCCTCTTGGATAGACAGATCAGATGGGGAGCATCTCTCCTCAGTGTTCATATCTAGCTGACCTTTGTGATGAGAGGTCAACGCCTGCCCCTCTTACACCCACTGTTGGTACAACCAAACCTCTTTTAAGATCCCCTTCTCACTACAGCCACATCAAAATACCCTAGAATGGGGGCCTCTGCCACGACAACCTTGCCAATTAGTACCATCCTGTGTAGCAACAGCCGACAGAAGTCTGACAAGAATTACATGTTAAATTAACTTGTCCCCTCTCTCTTCCCATCTTTCTCCCTCCCCCATTTGACTACTCTAGCCGTCTCTGCATTAGAACCCCCCACTCCCGCTTCTGCTGACAGCTGACATGTCTTCGTAGTGACAGCGCTAACGAGCGCTGGCACATGACCTTCAGCAGGGTCAGAGAATATGGAGTCGGCAAGCTGGTCATTAATAAGACAGTCAGACGGATTAGGAGGTCACAGCACAGGGCACACACCCAAACACACACCACTCTCACACAGAGAAGCAGAGACAAACAGTCATAGTGACAAGAACAGACAAGAGACAAAAAAAACTGAGATACAATAAACACTGTGATTGAGATAGACAGGCAGAGGACCATATATTGTAAAGAGTTTGCATGAAGCAGGGACCAATGGCAGGCCAGACAGATATAAGCTCATGTCCTGTATGGATATAGGGGCGGCAGGGTAGCCTAGTGGTTAGAGCGTTGGTCTAGTAACCGGAAGGTTGCAAGTTCAAACCCCCGAGCTGACAAGGTACAAATCTGTCGTTCTGCCACTGAACAGGCAGTTAACCCACTGTTCCTAGGCCGTCATTGAAAATAAGAATTTGTTCTTAACTGACTTGCCTAGTTAAATAAAGGTAAAATAAAAAATAAAAAAATGAGCTTGGCAACAAGACAGCACATGCTGGTGAGAGTGAAGCAACAAGATGGTCGTTCTGTTCTCCCGTCTGGCTCTCTCTCTCTCTCTTTCTTGCTTGCTTTTCAGTTATGTACCCAATGTACTCTCAGGTCACTGGTCTTTTAAATATCCCAAAGTCTAGGACCAAGAGGCATGGAGAGGCAGCCTTTAGTTACTATGACCCCAGGTTCTGGAATAGCCTGCCAGAGAACCTGAGGGAGGGCAAAACTGTGGACATATTTAAGAGATCTTAAAACATATAGTTTTAGCTTTGCTTTTCCTTTGGGTGCTTTTTAGCTGTTCAATATGTGTCATTCTTTTGTTTTTATCTTATGGTTTGTTGTTTAGTGAATATTTCAGCTTTTATTGTTGTATTCATTTTTTCCTGTGAAGCATAAAGCTTGATTTGAGTCTTTCTCTCGCCACTCCAGAGCCTGGAGGCAACTCCTCAGAAACAGGCCCATCTGGTCCGACACCTCTGACCAACACACACACAAGTTCGTGTACTCTCTTGCACATGCACAGACACACTAGAGCAGGTTCCAGAGAGAAGGCTGGTGACCAGTGATGGGGAAGAGTAGTCTTTCAGTGCTGATAGTTTGATAGCAGGCCAGCATTAGTCTCTTAGAACAAGGCCTAATGATATCTGACAAATACAGGCAGCACTGAGCTGAGGAAGGACATCATCCACTGACAAGGCCATGGGTCTCCCTGTACGTCAGTAAGGCAGCAACCACAGATAAAATAAACACAAACACACACACTCTCTTCCTCATTAAGTGATATGTGACACAGTAGAATGCTCTGGGTCAGTTGAAAGAGAGTCTGTACAGTTAGTGTCTGTCCCAGGGGAAAGTGCCCCCCAAAAAACCTCTACAGTCATATAAGAAAGGGATAGACAGAGGAAAGGGGAGGAAGAGAGGTACAGGGAGAGAGGCTAGCCCCTATCATGTCTGAATTAATTAGCAGTGCTGCTGGGGCAGCTGGTAGCAGCCCTGTCATAGATACAGCCTAGACCCCTTGTCTCCACGGTACCCAGACCATCGTCATGGCGAGGGTATCGCCGTGGCAGCCAGCAGAAGGTTGTCTGTGCCCTGCGCTCTGGCCTAAGTGGACACTAACACACACACAAGCACAAAGTCAACGGATGCCTCTAAGTGAAAAGGATGACTTGGTGGCCCTTCAGGGTTGTCACTCACTTACTCAGACCATTGTCCCTGGTTCCTGTCCTGGGGCAAAGTCACAGCCAAGCTCCCTCCGAACCCCAGTCTTACTGTAGCCCTCTCCCTTTCTCACACCCCCTCCATGCCACTGCCCCTGACGGCCAGTCATGACAGACATTGGGGGAGACGGATACAAGCTTTGATACCTCACCCCCCCTGGACCCCTCGCTCAAACCACTCCCTAATTAAAATTCAGCATCAGATCATCAGGTCTGTTAGCGAGGAGCGAGGACAATATCATCCCCTTGGTGACATGATACAGAACACTGTGAAACAGAGACAGGAAGCAGCAAATCCCCAAACAAAATTAGACTCAATCTGCTTTTGGCCGTTGATTCAAGTAGGCACCACAAAGTTTAAGATGGGGTTGCACTTAGAAAAGAGTGCGTCATGAACAATATAAAAATGACTAATCTTTCTCCAATTAAAACCCCACAACTCATTGAACAAAACATGCATCTCCATTAAACCCCACAACTCATGGAATGGAATATGTCTCTCCATTAAACCCCACAACTCATTGAATGGAATATGTCTCTCCATTAAACCCCACAACTCATTGAACTGAATGTGTCTCTCCATTAAACCCCACAACTCATTGAACTGAATGTGTCTCTCCATTAAACCCCACAACTCATTGAACTGAATGTGTCTCTCCATTAAACCCCACAACTCATTGAACTGAATGTGTCTCTCCATTAAACCCCACAACTCATTGAACTGAATGTGTCTCTCCATTAAACCCCACAACTCATTGAATGGAATGTGTCTCTCCATTAAACCCCACAACTCATTGAATGGAATGTGTCTCTCCATTAAACCCCACAACTCATTGAACTGAATGTGTCTCTCCATTAAACCCCACAACTCATTGAACTGAATGTGTCTCTCCATTAAACCCCACAACTCATTGAACTGAATGTGTCTCTCCATTAAACCCCACAACTCATTGAACTGAATGTGTCTCTCCATTAAACCCCACAACTCATTGAACTGAATGTGTCTCTCCATTAAACCCCACAACTCATTGAATGGAATGTGTCTCTCCATTAAACCCCACAACTCATTGAACTGAATGTGTCTCTCCATTAAACCCCACAACTCATTGAACTGAATGTGTCTCTCCATTAAACCCCACAACTCATTGAATGGAATGTGTCTCTCCATTAAACCCCACAACTCATTGAATGGAATGTGTCTCTCCATTAAACCCCACAACTCATTGAACTGAATGTGTCTCTCCATTAAACCCCACAACTCATTGAATGGAATGTGTCTCTCCATTAAACCCCACAACTCATTGAACTGAATGTGTCTCTCCATTAAACCCCACAACTCATTGAATGGAATGTGTCTCTCCATTAAACCCCACAACTCATTGAACTGAATGTGTCTCTCCATTAAACCCCACAACTCATTGAATGGAATGTGTCTCTCCATTAAACCCCACAACTCATTGAACTGAATGTGTCTCTCCATTAAACCCCACAACTGTACATCTGCTTTTTTTGTTATACAGAAATGACAAAACATGTCGAAAAGGTGTTTTGTTATACAATGTACATGTAGCCAGGTCAAACATCCTGACCGACAGTTCACAATGCTCCCACGTAGGGAAATAGAGCCTGCTATTCGGTGTGTGTGAGTGGGAAATGTGAGGACGTGGTGTCCAAGTAGGCTACACGTAGCTGTGTGTGTGGGAAAACATCTAAATCACAGGTAAGACATTCAACTTGTTTAGTATAGTCTGTTTGTAACTCCACTCACTACTTGCAGCTGTATAGTCCGTTTAATGGTGGTGTTGGCCTTGGCTAGCTTAAAAAATTTCTGATCGGTAGCTAGCTTGGTTTTTGCCCTAGCACTACACAGCTGATTCAAATAATCAATCCCAAGGACTGAGTTTGGGAAACGCTGCCCTACAATATTATGTTTTTCTAAATTGTGATAATGCAGGCAATTTTGAACAATTATCTTTA
The DNA here is from genome assembly GCF_023373465.1 of Oncorhynchus keta. NCBI lineage: Eukaryota > Metazoa > Chordata > Actinopteri > Salmoniformes > Salmonidae > Oncorhynchus > Oncorhynchus keta. The sequence continues at coordinate 22,648,276 of NC_068444.1, read as the reverse complement.
GACATCTTAAATGTAGTTTTATAATTGACTAAAACAAGCAGACGACAAGAAAATTGCATTTGAAAAAGGTTACGTTTTTGCTTTGAGCAAAACGGTGTAACCTAGGTAACCACAGGTTGTTAGGGTTGCGACGTTCTATCTAATACCAACTGGGTCTATTGTCCCACTTTAGGACCTTATATGTAGAACCATTTTTTCTCTCTCTGATATTATTGGAATAATCCTCTGTGACATCACCAATCAGCGATCACTAAATTCCAAATACCATGATGTCAACATCTTCAACAATACCATCAGTGCAAACCCTCAAATAATGATAATCTCAAGGCTTTGTCCAACCTCTACATTCAATTATTTGACTGCCCTGCCACATGGTCCCAATCAGCTGATCCAGGAACAGAAAGGCCATACAGCCTCCTATCCTGGGTTGAATAGACTGATTATAATTAAACTCAACTTCATTGAACTGATGAGGTTGAGGAGTGATTAAAAAAAGGGAAATTGATTGCTCTCCTTAGAGCGTATTTTAGGGTTTTCAGTGAGAGTGATGCATCTGTGTGAATGGATGTATTCTGCCTCTCTTCACACACACACACACACACACACACACACACACACACACACACACACACACACACACACACACACACACTCAAACAGCTTTGCCCCATTGTTCAGTCAGCTGCAAAGCCTGACCCGGGGGACTTTGGCCGGAGGATTGATGATCAGATACCGGCCCTGGTCCTGTCGGAAAATTATGACATTTTTCACCCAGAAAAGGGTCCAAATGGCAGGTGTCAGGGGCCGTCAGTCTCAGGCTTGGTGCTAGGAGGCTGGAAGCGCCCAGTCAGCGTGGGGCTCCGCCAATGCCACACTCCAGCTGCCACCGCAGAGCACGTCTGAAAAGAGCAAGGTCTCACAGCCACTCACATCAATCTGGTGGCAGACGCTCGTCACACACACACACAGTCACTCACAAACATGTCACACATGTTTAACACACACACACACACACACACACACACACACACACACACACACACACACACACACACACACACACAGCAGAAAGCGTTGGAGCCCTAAGGGGAGAGCGATTGCTATGCTTGGCCACCAGTGGGGCAGCAGGGTGGCACATTGTTGGCCACCTGTGAGTCCCCACAGCCCCCACGCTCCCATTCAAACCATATCTATCTACTGGTCAGCCTGGGCACAAACTGTTCATAGCCGGCCTCCTTTACGACTTGTGTACATTTTGAGAGGGGGGACATGTCTCTCTAGTCTAATGTTCTTATCCATCTGGTAAATGTGCAATTACTCATATTGGCTTTATTGTGCATCTTGGTTTCCATTCTTAGTTTCTATTCCATCTCAATCTTAAAACGGAGCTTGAGACCACTTAAAATAAGTCCTTCTCATAGATATACACACACAACCGATTCCTTGGGCCAATTTAAGGAGAGTGACTGCTATTGCAAGCATTCAGATGTGGCATTGAGGTTTCCATGTTTTGATGTTTCTTTCTCTCTAATGTCCAATGGCCATAAAGTCCTTCAAACGGCCCAGCAGAGCCAAATGAAGCGTGAAATGTGCAGTGCAGTAAAAGTGTTATTGCTGGAGATTGGCTCCAGCCACTCTGAGTGGCTGAGAGACATACGTATGGAAATGAACACACACACACGTCTGTGGGGATTTGACGCTTTGAGTTCGTGGCGACAAAGAACCTTGCTTCATTCTCACAAAAAGCTACCATCCATCAGCGCAGACTGCATTATAGTCCATGACATCAACATATCTTTGCGTATATTAGGGAAAATATAAACAGAATACTGGTAAAAGCTTACTCATTAAGAACGACTATAGGGTTATGGTTATGTATGCGTTATGGTTGACAAGAAATATACCGCTAATGTACCATACAAGTGTCAGGCATAAATGTATATCGGAAAAGATGTTCAAGTTGATTATACAGTATGTGTATGTGTATAGGAGAGATGATGTAACAGTCCTTAATACAGAGCTCTTGGGAAGAGAGCGAACAAGGGATACTCAGCGACAGCAGGGGAGGACACCAGGACGTGTTTCTGAGGCACTGCTGGGTAAAGGAGCGGACAGTGGAAGTTGGAAGAGCGCCCCAGTCCGTACCACAGTCAAGACCCCCGTGTCCGTCAGTCTGTCCTTTGTGATTCAGACGGCTAACCTTCAGTGGGCCTCTAGCCTCCTGGCTTTTCTCTGTAATTATCCAGGATCCTAATCACCATAGCCAGGATCCTTGCCTGCCTGCCTGGCTGGCTCCCTCCAGGGCCCAGGCCACATCATCATGGGCAAAACCCCCCTAAGCCAGCAGTGATCTCATTCCACCAGGAGCAGGGTTGGATCAGAGAACAGTGATTACCTGAAGACAGAGTGGAGTACAGCCAAGGACAGAGCCTCACCACCACTAGTAGTACTACGGTGAGGCAGGCAGGCTGGGACGTCAGGCCTTATACACTCTGACAGTACAGGGACTGTAGGGAGAAGCTGCTTGTTACAGAGCCACTCACTGACAGGACTCATCACTACTCATCTCTCTCCACGCCACTGGTTCCTGGACAGCAGATACTTGGCTATACATGGAGCTTCGGACCTGGGCTGAGGCTCACAGGCTTAGAAAGGGGAGGACAAAAAAATTCTCCAACTAACACGGTCATCGGTTTGGCATTTAAGGTGAACTCACCAAACATTCTACCCCTGCTTGAAATCAGTAATCTCTGTTACATATCGCTCTCTTTCTTAAGGAAATGTCACAAAACCTCATGAACACAAACCACCGAGCAGCGGTGCCTTGTCACCCCATTATGGTGGCTACTCAACAAGACACAGCAAAACCTCAATACAACCCCAGACTGGATGGACAGACAGACTGACAGATATAGACAGAGAGAGAATGTCTTGGTCCATATCCTAGCCTTCTGCCCAGTGCAGAGTGAAACTGATCTGGAGAGACTGGCTAGCCGGTGGCATTGGGGATCGGCCTTGGGGTCTCTGATACTGGGCGGAGGGGGGTGAGGTTTGGGGGGGGTCATCTCTGTTCTCGTCTGCCTTTAGGAGTGACAGGGGTGCAGTGAGGGGGACATGGTTCCCAAGCGGTCAAGGGAACCAGGCACTCTGTATCATGACTACTGCCCAGAGATCTACAACTCTGTTCTGATGGGGTCAATGTCAGCTGAGCTTGTCCTTCATATGGACACCCACCGGCCACGCCATGATGCCATCTCCTCCATGTCCAGTTACACATTCTCTTATCTCAGTCACACCCCGTGCTTCATTTGAGCCGGATCCTGTTTGCGATGTAAAAATTCCAATAAAAGCGATCAGTGTCAATTTTGGGGCGGCAGGGTAGCCTAGTGGTTAGAGCGTTGGACTAGTAATCGGAAGGTTGCAAGTTCAAACCCCCGAGCTGACAAGGTACACATCTGTCGTTCTGCCCCTGAACAGGCAGTTAACCCACTAGGCCATCATTGAAAATAAGAATTTGTTCTTAACTGACTTGCCTAGTTAAATAAAGGTAAAAAAAAAAAAAAATGTTTAGTTGCCTCCTCTGTAATTCTCCTGCCCCCTAAAAAAATGTACTCTGAAAACGAGTTTATGGTTAACGCAACATTGTAGCCTAGAGACCAACGCATGCATGGCCATTGCTGTGTTGAGAGAGAGAAGCACACCTGAATCTCTCTCATAACCAGTGAGTTTCGGGCCTTCCGAGTGGCGCAGCGTTCTTAGGCACTGCATCGCAGGGGGTAAAAAAAAAGGGGATAAAAAAAAAGTACAATAAATATCTACAGTGAGATTCACTAAAATGCTATAATTCGGAATACTACACCAGGAGTATAATTTAGCCACAGAGGATCAATATAGTTTATTAAAAACAACGCAGGTTCCCGAGTGGCGCAGAGGTCTAAAGGCACAGCATCGCAGTGTTACAGCGTCACTACAGCCTGGGGTTCGAACAGCCGTGACCGGGAGTCCCATAGGGTGGATCACATTTGGCCCAGCGTCGTAAGGGGAGGGTTTGGCCTGGGGGGGAGGCTTTACTTGTCTCATCGCACTCTAGCGACTTCTTGTGGCAGGCTGGGTGCCTACAAACTGACCTCGTCAGCTGAAGGGTGTTTTCCTCCGGGACTCTGGTGCGGCTGGCTTCAGGGTTAGGCAAGCGGGTGTTAAGAAGCGCGGCTTGGCTGGTCACATTTCTGAGGACGCATGACACGACCTTCTCCTCTCCCAAGCTCGTTGGGGAGTTGCAGCGATGAGACAAGATCGTAATTGGATCGCAAATGGATATCACGAAATTGGGGAGAAAAAAGGGGTAAAATGACAGACACATTTATTTTTTAAATACCTAGCTGTGGATTGTGCGTAGCCCAATCACAAGGCATAGCCTATAGTCGGGACCGCATGGCAAATCTGTTAGTGAAAAGCATGCAGACAAAATAGGCCTTTCACAATATTTCATATACAGTTTGGAAAGCAAATGGCTCATGCTGAAAAGAAAAGACTAATCTTGATTTCAAGGTTTTACTGCTAACCTACAAAGCATTACATGGGCTTGCTCCTACCTACCTCTCTGATTTGGTCCTGCCGTACATACCTACACGTACGCTACGGTCACAAGACGCAGGCCTCCTAATTGTCCCTAGAATTTCTAAGCAAACAGCTGGAGGCAGGGCTTTCTCCTATAGAGCTCCATTTTTATGGAACGGTCTGCCTACCCATGTCAGAGACGCAAACTCGGTCTCAACCTTTAAGTCTTTACTGAAGACTCATCTCTTCAGTGGGTCATATGATTGAGTGTAGTCTGGCCCAGGAGTGGGAAGGTGAACGGAAAGGCTCTGGAGCAACGAACCGCCCTTGCTGTCTCTGCCTGGCCGGTTCCCCTCTTTCCACTGGGATTCTCTGCCTCTAACCCTGTTACGGGGCTGAGTCACTGGCTTGCTGGGGCTCTCTCGTGCCGTCCCTGGGGGGGGGTGCGTCACCTGGGTGGGTTGATTCACTGTTGTGGTCGGCCTGTCTGGGTTGCCCCCCTTGGGTTGTACCGTGGCGGAGATCTTTGTGGGCTATACTCGGCCTTGTCTCAGGATGGTAAGTTGGTGGTTGAAGATATCCCTCTAGTGGTGTGGGGGATGTGCTTTGGCAAAGTGGGTGGGGTTATATCCTTCCTGTTTGGCCCTGTCCGGGGGTGTCCTCGGATGGGGCCACAGTGTCTCCTGACCCCTCCTGTCTCAGCCTCCAGTATTTATGCTGCAGTAGTTTATGTGTCGGGGGGCTAGGGTCAGTTTGTTATATCTGGAGTACTTCTCCTGTCCTATTCGGTGTCCTGTGTGAATCTAAGTGTGCGTTCTCTAATTCTCTCCTTCTCTCTTTCTTTCTCTCTCTCGGAGGACCTGAGCCCTAGGACCATGTCCCAGGACTACCTGACATGAGGACTCCTTGCTGTCCCCAGTCCACCTGGCCATGCTCCTGCTCCAGTTTCAACTGACCTGAGCCCTAGGACCGTGCCCCAGGACTACCTGACATGAAGGCTCCTTGCTGTCCCCAGTCCACCTGACTGTGCTGCTGCTCCAGTTTCAACTGTTCTGCCTTATTATTATTCGACCATGCTGGTCATTTATGAACATTTGAACATCTTGGTCATGTTCTGTTATAATCTCTACCCGGCACAGCCAGAAGAGGACTGGCCACCCCACATAGCCCGGTTCCTCTCTAGGTTTCTTCCTAGGTTTTGGCCTTTCTAGGGAGTTTTTCCTAGCCACCGTGCTTTTACACCTGCATTGTTTGCTGTTTGGGGTTTTAGGCTGGGTTTCTGTACAGCACTTTGAGATATCAGCTGATGTACGAAGGGCTATATAAATAAATTTGATTTGATTTGATTTGATTTTATTTAATCTGTCTGTAGGCTACCAAAATATTTTATAAACTTCCAAATAGGCATATTGTTTAACAAAGTAAAACAAGAGAGCGCATCGGCCATCACCGGTGAGTGAGCTCCGCATCATTGGATGAGTCAGTGAAACTGGAAAGCTTTTTTAGGGCTATAATCTCCTCATATTGTGCAATATATGTCTCTCTGCACACCGAGGCCTAGACTATTGGTGGATTCAAGACAAGGTTTGCGTTTTTAAAAGGCCACATTTTTTTGGGACCCTAGGCTACAAATAAAATCCCCCATGTGTGTAACTTCTGCAAGCACTTCTACTCTACTGCTCTATGCTACTACACAACAGCGTTAATAACGCCTGCAATGCTTTATTATTAAGGTGTCCTTTTTATTTTGCATTCCGGTTCCTTCAGAGTACCCCAGGTCACCCCTCTATCACTTTTTATTCCGGCACCCCCTGATCTACAAAATAAGCCCCGTCTTACCGCATCCTGAGTGCCAAGAGGGCCTGCTGTAGCAGAACCCGAACTAGAACTGAAAACCTGGACCGTCTTTGTTTGGATTGCTTTCAAAGGTTATCCTAAATGTATTAAGTCAATCCAAGCATGAAATCAACAAACCAACTGAACTCCTGGAACATTTCCAGGGACAAGAGGTAGATCTAGTACTCGAGGTTCACAGCTCCATAGCCACTAGACCAGCGGAACTGGCAGAAGTTAGGATACACTGTAACCCTGGCCTGGCAGACAGGGAGGTGGGGGGGGTAGGCGGGTGGATGTCACCGCATTGCACTCGTCTCAGTGACACATCTTAGGTCACTGTCATCGGCTGGTATCCAGCACTGAGGGCTGCCTATCTGAGAGGTGGACACAGGGAGAGAGGAGCGTCCCCTGTCCAGCAGCCGCTGAGCCCTGAGAGGGCGTTTATGCCCTGTGACAAAGGCTGAGTGTTCGATGGCCTGCTGCTAATACAACGTGACAGAGAAGGTCACACTGTGGAGGGACTGGGCCTGTCAACCGGTCATCCACTCACACTTGATAATGAGACTGGGAAGGTACGTGTGGCGGGCCACCATGACGAGAACACACGCAGAGGACAGGAGTACAGGATACACACACACTGCTCACAGAAGGTTGGAGATATCTGAAGTGACCTATGGGAGTACTCCTCTCCCCACTCTCCTTCACCCTAAGGCTGTGGCATGAAATTTTGTCAGCCGGTGATGGTCAAGCAAATAACAGCCAGTCTCACGGTAATTGACTGTTAATCAACATAAACATATTTAGCATCTCCTGGCTTCCACGCATAGCCTACAAGCCATTGACGCAGACCTATGGAACAATCGATGTATACCAGCCTACACCATCACAATAAATCAATGATTTATTTTAGACAAGTCTAAAGGAACATGATATGAAGAAAATGTAGTCTATTTCAGAAGAACAGAATAGCATACTCTGAGTTGTCCTTATGTTATTAGGCCCTGATCTGGCTATGCCATATGGCTGTGGGCTACACTAGTTTATTTAGCAGACAAGATTTGCTTAGAGCTCTGTGCCATCACTAGCTGGCTACCACCGGCTTACTCAACCCTGCATCTTAGAGGCTGCTGCCCTGTGTACATAGACATGGAATCACTGGTCACTTTAATAATGTTTACATACTGCTTTACTCATTTGATATGTATATACTGTATTTTAGTTAACACTCCAACATTGCTCTTCCTAATATTTATATATTTCTTAATTCCATACTTTTAGATTTGTGTGTATTGTTGTGAATTCTTCGATAATACTGCACCGTTGGAGCTAGTAACATAAGCATTTCGCTACACCCACAATAACATCTGCTAAATATGTGTGTGACCAATAAAATTGTATTTTTTTCATATTATTTTTATAGTATGAAGAAAACAATTGAACATAGCTGGAAAAAAATAAAGGATATTTTCTCCAAACGATCTGAGGGAGTGAGCACATGCACCTATTCTGTGTTGAATGGTTAACAAAGAAACAGGTCCTCCTATACGCTTAGAGTTAATGTAACTTTAGTTGTCATACAAACGTTGGGCTATGTTAAAAATGATATACATTCTAAGGCTGCATGATGTGAGGTGCAGGCTGTACACACTTCATCAGTCTCTCATTCACAATTTGACAAGCACTTGATAATGTCTCAAATTTCCCAGAGACACCCCCTTTGTGTGGCTGTAATGCCCCCTAAAAACATCCATGCCTTTTGCAGCCAGTGGCCATTATGCCCTTGGGCTGAATATAATAATTATAATTTCCTTCTCCCGGCTGCGTGCTCCGTGATCGGGTCTTTCTCACAGGCTACAATTGAAGACAGACACATCGGGGATGCAACTGTGCGTGTCCTTATGCAATTCCTAGGCGCATATAGAAGCTATGGGAAGAACTGTACTTTTTGTCAGCCAACAAGATGAGAACAGCAAAAGCACTAGCCTATGTCAATCTACTATCCCCCATAGCACAAAACTTTACCTATTTTATTCTCCCTAGAAATACATATTCAAAACATAATCTGGGACAGTTGTGGAATGCGATACATCCCAAATGAATACAACCACCAGCATCAAAAAACGTTTTTTCGGGAAATAAGGCTGACAACAGCTCAGAACATTTATCTTAAAATGTTGATACACTAGACTATTTCTTCACATTATAAGCACATCAATGCGCACACGGCAGTAGGCTATAAGCACATCAATGCGCACACGGCAGTAGACTATAAGCACATCAATGCGCACACGGCAGTAGGCTATAAGCACGTCAATGCGCACGCGGCAGTAGGCTATAAGCACATCAATGCGCACACGGCAGTAGGCTATAAGCACATCAATGCGCACACGGCAGTAGGCTCTAAGCACATCAATGCGCACACGGCAGTAGGCTCTAAGCACTTCAATGCGCACATGGCAGTAGGCTATAAGCACATCAATGCGCACCCGGTAGTAGGCTATAAGCACATCAATGTGCACACGGCAGTAGGCTATAAGCACATCAATGCGCACACGGCAGTTGGCTATAAGCACATCAATGCGCACACGGCAGTTGGCTATAAGCACATCAATGCGCACACGGCAGTAGGCTATAAGCACATCAATGCGCACGCGGCAGTAGGCTATAAGCACATCAATGCGCACCCGGTAGTAGGCTATAAGCACATCAATGTGCACACGGCAGTAGGCTATAAGCACATCAATGCGCACCCGGTAGTAGGCTATAAGCACATCAATGCGCACACGGCAGTTGGCTATAAGCACATCAATGCGCACACGGCAGTAGGCTATAAGCACATCAATGCGCACGCGGCAGTAGGCTATAAGCACAAATGTTTCATTAGCGGGAAAACACGTGATTATGAAATGTAATGCTTTTATTATCAAAGGTGCATTTTTATGGTGAAAATGATCTTCCCCAAACTTGAAACTCACATGCTGCTTATGTACACCAGTTAGGCTCTACACCCCTTGTAAAGTGGAATAATGTGCTTTATTTTAAGAAGTTATTTGGCCACTTTAGCTGTGATACAAACCTTTAAAAAAACCTATGGGCTAGGCTACATGAGGTGTGCGACTGATTGGAAAAATTTGCAAGCTAGGCATTATTCACAAGTGATAATATATAATTCACAACTGATAGGCTAATAGTCACCCATCAGACTATTCTGGATTTAATCTGGTCTTTACATACACTAAATAATATATGTGTGTGAAATTCTATTTATTTAGAATGGACCATTATCATGCACCTGTCTCGAAACAAGGGAAGGGGAGAAAAAAATACATATCATCTAACAGCGAACGGAGGCTGCTATTCCCCATGGTTTATTTTCATGCCAGCCAAGTAGGCTTTACTCCCGTTGTAAGAGAAGCAATGTGCTTAATATGAGAAAAGGTAGAGGAGGTAGAGGTGGGCTGGCAGACAGGACAGGGGTGAGGGGCAGGGATCAGAGGTAGAGGTGGGCTGTCAGACAGGACAGGGGTGAGGGGCAGGGATCAGAGGCAGAGGAGGACTGGCAGACAGGACAGGGGGCAGGGATCAGAGGCAGAGGTGGGCTGTCAGACAGGACAGGGGTGAGGGGCAGGGATCAGAGGCAGAGGAGGGCTGTCAGACAGGACAGGGGGCAGGGATCAGAGGCAGAGGTGGGCTGTCAGACAGGACAGGGGTGAGGGGCAGGGATCAGAGGCAGAGGAGGGCTGTCAGACAGGACAGGGGGCAGGGATCAGAGGTAGAGGTGGGCTGTCAGACAGGACAGGGGTGAGAGGCAGGGATCAGAGGCAGAGGAGGGCTGTCAGACAGGACAGGGGTGAGGGGCAGGGATCAGAGGCAGAGGAGGACTGGCAGACAGGACAGGGGTGAGGGGCAGGGATCAGAGGTAGAGGTGGGCTGTCAGACAGGACAGGGGTGAGGGATCAGAGGCAGAGGAGGGCTGGCAGACAGGACAGGGGTGAGGGATCAGAGGCAGAGGAGGACTGGCGGACAGGGGTGAGGGGCAGGGATCAGAGGCAGAGGAGGGCTGGCAGACAGGACAGGGGTGAGGGATCAGAGGCAGAGGAGGACTGGCGGACAGGACAGGGGTGAGGGGCAGGGATCAGAGGCAGAAGAGGACTGGCGGACAGGACAGGGGTGAGGGGCAGGGATCAGAGGCAGAGGAGGACTGGCAGACAGGACAGGGGTGAGGGATCAGAGGCAGAGGAGGACTGGCGGACAGGACAGGGGTGAGGGGCAGGGATCAGAGGCAGAGGTGGGCTGGCAGACAGGACAGGGGGCAGGGATCAGAGGCAGAGGTGGGCTGGCAGACAGGACAGGGGTGAGGGGCAGGGATCAGAGGCAGAGGAGGACTGGCAGACAGGACAGGGGTGAGGGGCAGGGATCAGAGGTAGAGGTGGGCTGGCAGACAGGACAGGGGTGAGGGGCAGGGATCAGAGGCAGAGGAGGACTGGCGGACAGGACAGGGGTGAGGGGCAGGGATCAGAGGCAGAGGAGGACTGGCGGACAGGGGTGAGGGGCAGGGATCAGAGGCAGAGGAGGACTGGCGGACAGGACAGGGGTGAGGGGCAGGGATCAGAGGCAGAGGTGGGCTGGCAGACAGGACAGGGGTGAGGGATCAGAGGCAGAGGAGGACTGGCGGACAGGACAGGGGTGAGGGGCAGGGATCAGAGGCAGAGGAGGACTGGCAGACAGGACAGGGGTGAGGGATCAGAGGCAGAGGAGGACTGGCGGACAGGACAGGGGTGAGGGGCAGGGATCAGAGGCAGAGGTGGGCTGGCAGACAGGACAGGGGGCAGGGATCAGAGGCAGAGGTGGGCTGGCAGACAGGACAGGGGTGAGGGGCAGGGATCAGAGGCAGAGGAGGACTGGCAGACAGGACAGGGGTGAGGGGCAGGGATCAGAGGTAGAGGTGGGCTGGCAGACAGGACAGGGGTGAGGGGCAGGGATCAGAGGCAGAGGAGGACTGGCAGACAGGACAGGGGTGAGGGGCAGGGATCAGAGGTAGAGGTGGGCTGGCAGACAGGACAGGGGTGAGGGGCAGGGATCAGAGGTAGAGGTGGGCTGTCAGACAGGACAGGGGTGAGGGGCAGGGATCAGAGGCAGAGGAGGACTGGCAGACAGGACAGGGGGCAGGGATCAGAGGCAGAGGTGGGCTGGCAGACAGGACAGGGGTGAGGGGCAGGGATCAGAGGCAGAGGAGGACTGGCAGACAGGACAGGGGGCAGGGATCAGAGGCAGAGGTGGGCTGGCAGACAGGACAGGGGTGAGAGGCAGGGATCAGAGGCAGAGGAGGACTGGCAGACAGGACAGGGGGCAGGGATCAGAGGCAGAGGAGGGCTGTCAGACAGGACAGGGGTGAGAGGCAGGGATCAGAGGCAGAGGAGGGCTGTCAGACAGGACAGGGGGCAGGGATCAGAGGCAGAGGTGGGCTGGCAGACAGGACAGGGGTGAGGGGCAGGGATCAGAGGCAGAGGAGGACTGGCAGACAGGACAGGGGTGAAGGGCAGGGATCAGAGGCAGAGGAGGGCTGTCAGACAGGACAGGGGTGAAGGGCAGGGATCAGAGGCAGAGGAGGGCTGTCAGACAGGACAGGGGTGAGGGATCAGAGTGAAGAGCCGTGGTGGCAGCAGCAGGCTGCAAACAGGCCATAGTGTGGGAGGAGGAGAATCCCACAGCTGATATAATAATATGTCAGACTCAATGAAGCCAAGCCACCACACCAACTCCTCTATAGTTATGGTACATATAAAGTGCCTTCCTCTGCCATATAGGCTACTGTGCCTATATTGAAGCTAATTCAAAGAGAGAGCGAGTCAGAGAGAGATACAGTGCAAAGAGACGCACAAGAACGCACAAGAAAGACAGGAGCTGTAGAGAGAGACGTGGCACAATGACAAGGACTCCATTCATGGTCAGAGAGGGAGGCTCAACTCTATCTGAGCCATCTAAAGATGGCACAACTACCTTGAAATACAGCCAACCACAGCCATGTTTTTTTTATGTCAATGACAGTCTTGCTCGAGTTACGCACATGGATCTGAAGTTAGAATTCAACCAGTAATGAAGCTCTAGAATGGGACTGGAAGTAATAAAGTAGTCTTTACCGTACAGCCAAAAGCTACATGATGTCAGATCACTGTTATTAAAGACAAATATACAATCCCAGGAGTGGACTAATTGAATGGATAAAACTATATAAAGTATGACATTTTCTTCTTCACTTGGCTATACTATTTCAAATTAAATGATTTAAATCAAAATATACTATTTAATTCACTTGATTATTATTCCTTTCTTCTCATTCTGTAGTAGAGGAAAGGGAATAGAGGTGAAAGGGTAGTAAGGTATCCTAAAACCTCTTGTACATCACAGTCTTTGGTTACCCAACAGGAATGTTGTACGGCAGGAAATAGAGCTCAGATTTATTTTGGATTGATTTTTTGTATTTTACCCCCCTTTTCTCCTCAATTTCGATCTTGTCTCACCGCTGCAACTCCCCAGGATTTTCAAGATATCGATAATAACGATAAGTAGCATTTACTAAAGGAATGTAAAGTTTGAAATGAAGTAGTACTGTGAATATGGTGCATTGCTTACGGGACAATTGATAGCTACAACACTCCATGCAGCAGTAGTTGTAAGGATAATATTTTAAAAACTAACTGGTGCACATGAATGTAATTCAGTCAAATTATCATGATATGGATTTTTGTCCACATCTCCCAGCTCTAGTAGGAAAGGTTTTCCTGGAGATCTGGTGAACATCAGGAATAGTGTGGACAGACACACAGGAATCCAGAGACACACATCTGTGTCCAGGCTGGAGGTTTTACCCGTGACCTCTACCCCTGCCCAGGACCCACTGCCTCCTGAACACAATTGCCCTACATACACACTCATCTTCCCTACACACACACACACCTCCCCAACAGACGGACACACGCACACAGTAGAAAAAAGGTTTAAAATCAAATCGTATTTGTCACATGCACCGAATACAACAGGTGTAGGTAGACCTTAGTGAAATGCTTACTTACAAGCCCTTAGCAGTTTAAGTGCAGACTTAAGTCAGAGTGAAACACCACACTATAGCTGAGCAATATGGACAAAAATCTATTGCAATAAATTGCCTGAATTGATGTGTTAGCGCTAAATATAATTACACATAACATTAATGTGCACCACAATTGTTTTTTTAATCATTTAAACTACCACTAGTTTGATGGTTGTAGCCATCAATTGTCCCATTAACAATCATCCATATTAATAAAACTTATTTCATTTCTTTATTATAGGCTACTTATCGTAATGAACAATATCAGCAAAATGCCTTCGTTAACTGATCGGTATGGTCAGTGTGGATCATTTTCTGTTGATGGTCCTAGCTCTACACAACACAAAGATAAGCTCAACTGCAGTCTGAAAAGGCTACACTCCTCAACTTCAGGGAGCAGGTTAGCAGGTGAAGACAGGGGATGACTGCCTTATTAACATGAGTACATCTAAAGACTCACTCAACAGGCAGACGCCTCCCTCCACCCACTCTCCCCTACGCCTCCAGTCCACCAAGACCCAGTCACACACACGGAGTGATGCAGCAGGCCCCAGAGAGCCCGGGTTGCCGTGGCCAGGGTAGGGGAGTCCCGGAGGCTCATTTCAGTGTGCTGGCTGCTGGCGCTGGCTGTCATTCCACAGGAGCAGCCAGGCGGAAGGGCAGAGGGGAGGAAGGCTGGGGGGGACGTGGGGATAGGCATGGTGGTGAGCACAGAGGGGTGGGGGGTGCACCTCAAGGGGTTCTGATCAAGCTGTGGCACAGGGAGACAGATAGCAGATGGTACGGATGAGGCTGCCTCTTTAATTAGATTGGCGCGCAGGAGAAGTGGTTGAAGTGTGTGTTCCTGGGCTGAGCCAGAGCAAGAAAGAGCACAGAAACACACACAATTGTTTTTACATAACTTCTCAAGTTCACACAGGCATTCAACATAAGTTACCACTTAACAGAAGAATAGTATCATATGATATTGTATAATACAATCAAAATAAGTATACGATACTCATCCATGACGTTATTCACTATAATGCTTGTTCAACTCAATCATCACCAAGACATTTGGTTACAAGAAATCTGGGATTTGCAGACTCAAGCTTTTTTGGAGTAAGAATATGTAATATCTAGTTGCAAGCTTATGTACAAGACACATATGTTTTTTCCATTCAGAGCAGTTCTGAGGAAATTCACTTAGCGAGAGGCTCCGGTCGAGCCTTTCTTCACAGCAAAATACAAAGAATAATTGCATAGATTCGCCCAAAATAAAAATCACTATAAGGAGAGAACTGTTTCCAGTTGCTAAAACAGTCTGAGGGGAAAGCGAGGAACAGAGCAGCTCTCGCCACAGTGTTACGGATGGGCCACATTTATCATGAGGAGATTAAATAAACTGTGTGGAAGTCTGGCCTTGGTTGGAGTGCCGAGAGGCCTTTGATTTAAGGCTCTGCGTTCTAATTTTTCACCCACAGGATTCACAGAGGCGTAGAGAGTGTCTCGCCACGTCAGTGAGGAGATTCACTGAGCCACGCTGCCTGACAGTCAACTCCCCACCAAAATGAACTTTGTGGTTGGCATGACTGTTGTTGGTCAGGTGCGGTCAAAGCGAGCAACCCAGCATCCTGGTCTTCTGATGTGTCGACCGCCAATCTGGCTCATCATCATCATCAAGAGGACTTGGCGGTTGCCTGGGTCAACCAGGGGTCGCTCAGCAAGACCAAAATCCTTGTGGGAGGTGGAGTCACCAGTGCTAAAAAGGTAATTCCTCATCACTAATGATCCTTCCCTTGACTTCAAATTACAATACCATAAAAAGGACTTAGGGAAAACCACAGCCCTCCTCAAGGAATGGAACTCTGGAAATCCAGGAGGCGGGAACTATTTTAAGCATTTTGGGGGGAATTGATTTGATCAAGCTGTTAAGAGCGAAATCCTGGGAAATATCTGGAGAGAAACAAAGTGTCTCTGCCTCACTCCAGCAGGGACATGTCTCTGCCTCACTCCAACAGGGACATGTCTCTGCCTCACTCCAACAGGGACATGTCTCTGCCTCACTCCAACAGGGACATGTCTCTGCCTCACTCCAACAGGGACATGTCTCTGCCTCACTCCAACAGGGACATGTCTCTGCCTCACTCCAACAGGGACATGTCTCTGCCTCACTCCAACAGGGACATGTCTCTGCCTCACTCCAACAGGGACATGTCTCTGCCTCACTCCAACAGGGACGTGATTCTTTCACACATCTGAGACTGTGGAGGGTTCCAGAAACACTGTCTGGACCCACTCTGGTCAGGGTCAGACTACAGTCACCTTGTAGTACCAACAGAACCCTCGACCCGTCTGCTCCAACATGGGACAGAGCCTAAACTAACTACTCAATGATTGACTTTAAGTGGGCTTGGAGAGACATGGCTGACAGCGGGGCTAGATGTTTGCTGAATAGAAATACCCTCATTCTTTGGAGAGGAGAGAGTATTAGAGAGACCAGAGTGAAGCTGTGAAGCCGGGTCGTCTGATAAAAAGTAGAAACCCACAGACAGAGCACAGCCTAGTCTAGAGGGAGAGGCTAATACAGGACAGCCATTCAACACCACATAAAAGGGAAGTTAGACATTCCTACATGTCACAAGTTACAACTAAGCCATTTTAGAACAAAATACAGCTATTATCTGGAGGTGGATCTCTTGCTACGATGATGTGTTCCAGTTTTCCAGCTTTGAAAAGAACTGTCCCAGTAGAACCAAGTTAAAGCAAACTTAATAAACAACCAGAGATTTCAGCTTTGACCATTAGTTGGGAATAACAAAACACTGGCTTTCATGAGAGTCACGTGAGCCCTTAGGGGCTGAATATGTGTAGGAGAGTCTGTATGTAAACCTTATTCTGGGCTGGTGAGTGAAATGGATCCACTTGTCTCACAGCTGCTGTAGAGGTCCATTTACACACAATAGAATTCGAGCCTAAAAGTGCAGAGGCAGACACCGTTTCTAGGCCTGGCAGCAGCTCGCGACGAAGAACACAATACCCAAAGCGCCACCACCACCTCCCCCGCCATACACAGCCACATCTGAGTGGTTCTGGGCTGCAATCCAGTCCTGACCCAAAGTCAACAAACAAACGTCGGCGCAAGAGAGACGATCAGAACTCTAGTCGTTATTTGTGTTGGATGGGATAGTGCTGCATTGTGCTGCACTGGTTACAGAGGCGGATGGACTGCCAGAGATATTTGCTCTTAATTAGAGGCATTCAAACAAAGTCCAGATGACATTTAAAACCTACAAGAATGAACCATTCCAGGCCCATATCCTTTAGCCTAGCCACTCCCCCGCCCTATTTCCCCATGCTAACCCTATTTTGTTACCTTTGTTAATTTTATTGATGAGTGAAGCTCCCTACATTTAACATTTTAATTGTCTTTTGAATGCTGAGAGGAACCTGTAGGCACCTCCTCTTAGTGACATTGACTCAGTTCCCTAGGTAGCCTACATACAGTAGGAGTCTACACTTAGGACTTTACCTGGGCACATACAGTAGGAGTCTACACTTAGGACTTTACCTGGGCACATACAGTAGGAGTCTACACTTAGGACTTTACCTGGGCACATACAGTAGGAGTCTACAGTAACGTCTCTGGTCTTACCAGTATGACACGTCCAGAGGCTGGAAGAAGCGTCGGCTGATGAGGTCAGCAAAGAAGGCCTCAGTCTCTCGACAGGCTGTGCCGTTGCCGATAACCACCGTATTACAGCTGTGTGTATGAAAGAGTTGACGGAGAGTGTGAAAAAGAAACCAAAAAACAGTGTGTTCTATCAAGAAAAAAGGGATTCATTTATCTATTTCTGTGAATATTCAAATACTCTTAAAAACCTCTTGATTTCATTTTGATAAGTAGTGTTCTTTATCTTAGTGATATACACTACACAATGTGCCACAGTTGATTTAAACTAACACAGCAGATGCAGTACCTGTATCTGATCATCAGATGGCGCAGTTTGTCTGCCTCTCTGTTCCCCCCTGAACCATGGAGGTACACCACATCTGTGAATAATATCTGACCTGGGACAGAAAGGAGGGGTAAGACTGAGGACTGAGGAATAAAGACAACGCTCCTACTAGCTTTATCACAGGATCTGACCCAGGAAGAGAGACAAAAAGAGCAAGTGAAGATGATTCTTTAATTAACAAGGGAAAGACTCAAGGTTAGAAACATATTTTGCGAGGGGGACCTAGAAAATGGAATGGATGGACTAATACCATTTCCATACAAGTATGCTGACACCAACGTTGTTGGCTTGGATAATTTCCTTTCAGCACTGTTCAAGCAACTATGCTTGCTTCGGCTAAACTAAGCTAAGCTCAGCAGTGTGAAAAGGCCATTTTGAGTATACTCCTCCTGTTGCACTTCTCCCCCAGATCTGTCCAATCCTGTGCCTCTGTAAGGACGGACGGACAGAGCTGGGTCGTTCCACGAAAAGAGAGCCTTTTGTGTCCATTTGATATTTTAAGTAGCAATTGTGCACCAAAATTGAATTTTAAAAGCCTGTTTAATTAAATGAAGTGTCCTTTAATATAGACTACATGGAGAATTCAATAACTCAGATTTTCTATATGAATAAAGGCTTGCTATAGTGCCAACATTCAGCATTTTGACATTTGTCCCTCCGTCAACTCGGTCACTTCTAGGAAGATTTCAAACCACTTAATCTGTCTCCAGGTTTCACCATCATTGTGAAGTCCTAGTTATTTTGTTGCTTTGACAGTCATTTCTGAAGATAATTATTTATTTCATGTCATTAGTGATTCATTTACGTATGCCCCTCATTTTAAAATCAACCCTGTTATGTGAACTGTACTCTCGTTTTAATATAATGAAACAATTAATTTTATAATATTTTTTCCCCCAAATTTAACATTGAACATCTAATAGTTAAATGATAGTGTAAAAGCAAGTGAGCTGGTTAAACTCTTTTTAGCAATTTTCTGGTGTTTTGTAGTGGAAAACGGAACAGGTCGAGCATAACATGTTAACACTGTTACCCATAGATAGAAAGTCTAGAAATGTTATAGCAATTTCATATTTTTTGTGAAGCATGCCACTCCTTGTTGCACACAACAAGTTTCCATTCCTCCGTCACAAGGGGGATTTATGGCCGATTTACTATGAAATTGTCAACCCTGTTACAGTCAATCCTGTTACTTTATTTGGCACTTTTTGGGTGAACCGACCAAATTCACATAGAATTCTCATCGAAAGCAAGTCTAAGAAGCAGTTGATCCGTTTTATTTGTGCTATTTCTATGCTTCCCGTGCTTAAGTTTAGTTAAGTCGTTTACTTTCAGTTTTGTACACCAGCTTCAAACTGCTGAAAATACAATATATTTGGTTATTGAAAATATATTTCAGTGGTTTAGATGGTGCAATGATTCTCTACCCTATGCATTGCTTGTTTTGTCCCAAACTGAAATTAGGCAAACTATTAGAATTTTAGCAACCAGGAAATGGCAGAGCGATTTCTGCATATTGCACCTTTAATATGTACTTACTATAGTATATATAGGGGGGTTATTATGAAGTTGAACGTGCTCTTTGACAGAATGCTAAAATTAGGTGAAATCAAGGGTTTATTTTTTACCAAGTTACACTTCTCAAAAGGCACCGAATTGGTGGAACGACTCAACTGCTGCCGTCTCCTGTCAGGCTGATGGGACACCACTGATCCTATTGGAAAGCTCCGATGAGAGGTCATGTGACCACGCACCCCCAGACCTGTCATGGTCAAGCTGAGTGTGTGTGTATGTGACGATGCGTGTCTGTTCGCGTGTGTTTGCTGCAGGGCAGATGCCATAACACAGGAATGCCAGCTGACAAACCCCCGCCGGGTTGGCAGCCTGAACTGTGGCCAGGCCATCAGCTGCCCAGGAGGAGGGCCCAAACGTGGCCCTGCATGGGGCCCCGCCCACAGAGGCCCGGTGGGAGGAATGTCCATCAGCTCTGTGGGGTGGAGAGGGCCCTTGCTCCTCCAGTAGTACAGACTAGTAGACTACACTACAGTATAGACCAGACATGTGTGACTGGTCTTTGCAGATATGCTAGGATGTTTATTTTCACATAGAATGAACTACTGGGACAACACATTTTCTCTGATCTAGAAGCAGTCTTTTGACTGAAACACCAATCTTCCCCCTATACTCAGAGTGGAAGAGGGGCATGTTAGTATGGGTTCTTACTGGTAGGGGAGAGGACGGCCAGTTTACAGCCGTGTCTGAACCCTGGGTCCACGCCCATGATGACACGGCCTCTCACAGGACACACCAACAGACGCTGGCGCAAGTTGCGCACAAACATGGCTATGGACTCCTTCTCCGCACTAACCGTCAGCTTCGTCCTGACAGACAGAGAGAGACAGGGGTTATTTAAAATACAGTACAGTAAAGTCAAATTCATTTGTGGAACACACACACAGTTCAGTACAGACCTGTAGCTTCTGCTGAGCAGGGGTATTAAGAGTCTTTTGTACGAGTCCTCCACTGCGTCTTGTAAGATCTTCATCAGCTCCTCTCTAGTGTAACCCTTGGGTGTCCATCTACAGCAGAAACCAAAAATTGGTTTCTGACTAAATATATATATATATATATATATGGATGGATGCACGGTAACCCTTTGGTGTGAATCTGATGTTTTATTTTCTTGTAAACCGAAAATGTAAGTTTTCACTGTTTTGACCTTTCTCTTGATCAGGAAAGGATTGGTTACATGTGTGGCTTCAGTAAAATACAGGTCCTCTCACACTCCTTGCCCTCATAGGTTACAGTACAGCTCCATGACTAAATAAAGTCTTGGTTTGAGATTTTTACACCAGCATCACTTAAAACGGGATATTTTTCACTATTATTGTTATGAATCGGATGCCTGGATAGTTTAAAGAAACTAACAAGTTAAGCAGATATTAAAATAGAATGAAAGAAACATTTTACAAGAAAAGGATTTAACAAAATACATTTTTTTTTTATGTTGGTGGAAAATTAACATCTCCTCACAAACCATTTTAAAATCACAAAAAACACTAATGTATTCAATTGATACACTTTCCATGATAAGCAAGTACACCTTTAGTAGGAATTTGTCACATTGCTGGGTAGATATGCATTTATTTAAGATATAATATATGATTTATAATACAATGTTATTCTCAAACAATTAATTCAAGAAATATAGAAGTTAAATACGCTTAAAAATAATGCATATATCTTACCTTTTACCAGATTGAAAACAAATTCATTCATGAGAGAGAAAAAAAACTCACTCAAATGTCATTTTCTAAAACAACAAAATGTGTCAATTTGTGTTTTCTTGTATATCAACAAATTAGAATAGCATATTATGATCTAATTCAAAACTAAATAATTGTATGTGCTGTTATGAAAATAATGCTGTTTCATTTACTGTGGTGTTTTTATTTTATTTCACTGTGAAAAACTCCTTTTCAGGGTCAATATTATTGTACAGTGTAATATGATGCATTTAAAAGCATGATCATAAGATCTTTAAAATAATATTTTGAGAGCTCTACAGCCTACGGTACATGTCGAAATATTTAAAAAAAAATATATATATATATATAAACATTCTCCATTTGGGAATCTATTTGAACTATTTTGAAACAAGAGACTGGAAAACTGTTTTTACCAACACCATAAAAAGCCACTGAGCTGTGAATGTAGAGGCATTTTCACATTGATGACTATGATCTTTACTGCATTGACTCCAACTTGTGAGTGAGGGTTCATTTCCACAAAAACAATTATTATCAACTATTATTGCTAAGCCATGATATGCATAGTATTTTACAAATATTTTATTTACACAAAGAGAAAGAAGCTAACTTCGACTTTATCTGTGGCTATATGAGCTTTAAAAGACAAAGCACAGGTATTTAATAACTGCATGGAGCTTTGAGTTACTTTCCGTGTCTGTTATAAGGAACAATGCTCTAGAAGGGGCCACTGTACAGCCCAACGCAGAAACATGAACTGTGTGACTATACATGAACTGGACTCCCACATATGCCCTTCACACCTGGGGGACAGACTGCAAACGGTCACCACTGTTTTGACACCACCGTTACAGGCTGGTACAGGGCACAGATAGAGAGAGGGAGCAGGAAAGTACAGGAGAGAAGTTCAAGGGCTCTGTGTGTCTGGTGTGTGTGTGTGTGTGTGGGGGGGGGGGGACCGACCTGACGTTGAGACACCACCTACAGAAGTCGCTCTTCACCCTGTCAGGGATGTTGACCTTCACTGTCAGAATCTTCAGATTCTCCCCTCGGTTAATGGCCAGGGTCTGCAAGAATAACATAACCTGTTGAGACAGGCGACACACGGCACAGACCCCCACGCCCCCTACCCCTCACATACTTTCCAAAAACAGCACAGAAAGCCAACCCACGCCACACTGGCACAGACACACACACACACACAGTCTGTTCAGACTGTCTACACTGTAGAAAACCTCCCTGCTCTCTCCCACTAATTCCTCCATCTAGCTAGAAGGAAAGGTGGCATGCTGTTAAGCAAATAGTTTTAAGTGTCTGACCTTTTCCAAAGAAAACCTTTTGAAGAGAAAGGGAAGAAATGTCCCGTCAATCTGGATTCGATGCGGAAGAGCCAAGTTGACAAATGCCCCCCACACATCCTACCAGCCTGCCACCAAGCAGTCACCACATCCACCCCCGCCCTCCACATCACAACAGCTAATGGCCAGATCGAGACAGAAATTAATGCTGTAAGAATTATGATGAAAATTATATTTCCTTTTTTGGCATGTTCCCCCCCTTGAGCTTTTCTGTTCGCTGGGTGATTTCTCATGCGATATTCATCAAATCTGACGTTTTGCGTGAGATCGAACAAAGTCGGACAAAACATCCAACAAACTTTCATGTCCTCCCCCACATACTCTATTCCTCCTCACTGAGTGGGGTTTCTCTGAGGGACAACTCAGTGGAGAACGCCATAAAGAAAAACAGACAGATGTTCTGTCAGAGAACAGGCATCTATCCCAGTCCTGTCTGTGTTGATGAATCAGTGTTCATTAAAGAGGATGACCTGGGTGAGAATGTTGGAGGTGATGGCTGTGACAGCTACCTGAACGCTGGCCACAAGACACCCCCCTGCCACGCGTCCTCCATCGCTCTGGGCCTGGCAGGACGGCCAGCTACCTCTATCACCATTGAAATCAACACTCCAAGCGCCACAAATGTAGATGGCAAGGGGGCGTAGCATAATACCCAGTAATGTGAAAAATCCCAATCACTCCTTTATGGTTTCCTCTCCATCACATACTCCAAGAAACCATTTCCACAACTAGGAACAATGCTAAGCCACATTGATAGCATTTGAGTGTAGAACGCAGCCAAAACTAGACAGAAAAAAAACATTTCCCATGCTATGATGTGAACTACATCACATCTGCCTGAGATTTAATGAGTTTGGCAGATATTAAGGAGGTTGTTACCAGACAGTCTGACAAATTAAATCCTTCCAATTTTTCCTACTGCAGGACATGCAAGTTCAGTATTTACATTATTAAGATAAAGAAAAAAGACATTTCCAACATATCATGTTCTTCATAAACAATGAAATCATAATTGGAAAAATATGAGGAATGTCAGCTACATTAATGAATATTATTTTTAAAACTGAGCGATTCAGATTCAATATTTACTTTCTAAATAAGAGTAAGGAATGGTGAATGTATTGCTTGTTGAACTGGGCGATAGGCAGGGCTCAAAGAAAACAAGACGATGTGGTGAACTTTTAACTCCTTATCTTTTCATTTTCAGAACAAACACACACAACATGGGGGTTGCGATACACCAATGAGTGTTCTCAAGAAAAAATAAACTTGATCCCATGTTTTATAGGGAAACATTTAGTTTTAAATAAATATCATATTAGTTTTGGGTTGAATAAAGACTTGTTTTCATTATTTGTATAATCGTGTTAGAATCATAAATATTCAATATAATACTGAGATTATCACAGCCAAAAATAATTTAAGCATTGCATATATATATATATATATAAACACACAGTATATTAAACATTACGAACACATTCCTATTATTGAGATGCACCCCCCTTTTCCACTCAGAACAGCCTCAATTCATCAGGGCATGGACTCTACAAGGTGTCAAAAACGTTCCACAGGGATGCTGGTCCATGTTGACTCCAATGCTTCCCGTGGTTGTGTCGAAATGGTTGAATGTCTTTTGGGTGGTGGACCATTCTTGAAATTGTTGAGTGTGAGAAATCCAGCAGCGTTGCACAAACTGGTGTGCCTGGGACCTACTACCTACCGTACCCCGTTCAAAGGCACTTCAATATTTTGTCTGGCCTATTCACCCTCTGAATGGCACACATACACAATCCATGTCTCAAAGCTTAAAAATCCTTCTTTAACCTGTCTCCACCCCTTCATGAAGTGGATTTAACAGGTGACATCAAGAAGGGATCATAGCTTTAACCTAGTTTCACCTGGTCAGTCTATGTCATGGAAAGAGTAATGCTCATAATGTTGTCCACTCAGTGTCTATCTATATCTATAAATGTTCCATACAGTAGATGCAACATCTTTCACTTTAAATGTCCTACTGCATATCTCTATGTTACTGTATTGTCTTACCGTGATGGAATAGTCTGTAATGGCCCTAAAACAAATGCCTTATCATCCATTGTTGATTGGCAATAAAGTCTGAATTAAATGGAATCCAAGCTAAAGAATGAAACATACTGTGATTATTCTAAAATGAGAGAATGAAATCACATTATTCCCTTAGCCTATATTTGAACTGTGACTTGACAAAAAATAATTACCACTCAAATAAATGTGTAATCGCATAAAACAACAATGTTTTAACTGAAATAAAATAATGGGGGAAAACATCCAAATTACAAGATCCCTCTGACTAGTCTTGGACAATTTATTTTAATGCTAAGTTTATTTTCGAAATTGTAGATAATCATTAAACCATCATTTTAAAATGGCAAATGTCCTGTTTCTCTATTGTTATAAAGGAAATGTAGCTCACACACGCGCACATCTGGCTGCGCGTAATGCAAATAGCTGCCAGTCCAACTGCAGAGAACAGGCATGCATTTCCCCACCTGTCCATCACAGCCGGTCTATAATTGAGGAAGCAGACAAATCTAGGTCCACTACACTCCAGGCCAACCACAGACAAGAAGATTAGAAACCAGTTGGAGATGCAAAGGGAATTAGAGCTGTGGATAGAAAAACAAATCCCTAATGGCATATTCCAAAGTATAAGCAAGACGTTAATAGCTATGGAGAGGCACTGTTGATGCACTCCAACTATGGCTAAAATTGAGTTTGTCATTATGATGCCCTGTTGTTAGTATACATTAAACTATGGTGGGAAGATAAACTGTGGTTGTAAGTTGTAAGTAATTATTAGGAAGTAATCAATAATGCTTAATGGACTCAAACTATACATGTAACTAAATGTGTTGTGCAACACAGAAAATGTATATAACTTCTTTTCTAAGCATTTAGTAATTGAGGAAATACTTACTAATAATTACTAAATGCTTAGAAAATGCATGTAACATGATTTCTATGTTGCACATCACATTTAGTTATATGTATAGTTTGTGAAAGAGCCCAAGTGACAGCAACCATTTCTGTTCTGAACATGGATCAATACTTAAAACGGTGAAATCTACAACTAGACTCGACGAGCTATACCCTGACCATCTGAGAAAAATAGTGCAACTCCAGCTGCATCTTAGTTTAATAGCAACAGTACAACTGAGCAAGAAGCACTGAACGGATTATCACCTATTTCCTTGACTTTTCCAAATGTCTGTCCTAAGAGAGCAGAGGAAGTAGGATCATGTTGCTCTGTGTAGTCAGTGTTGTGGTGCAGGCAAGAACCTGTGATTGACCCTCCCTGGCAGGGAGGGAAGGGACGGCTGGAGGTCCTGGGTGTGAGGCGGACGCTAAACAATCAATCAGGCCAGCTGGTCACCTGACACCAGCCCTGTCACAACGCATCGGTCACCCCGGGAACACACCGGTCACAACGCAGGGCCGCAGTACTGCTGACCGTACCCACTTCACCTCTCCACCATCACGCCTGTCAATCACAGGGAGGACCAGGCACGCACAGGGTAGACAGTCACACCTACTCTACAATGTGGTGTGTGTACATTAATACATCATTGTGATAGTGTTTCTTTTGAGTGTTCCGTCAGGTCTTAAATACCTGTGTAAACCGATGGAATTGATACTGACTGTTAAATGCAGATTTCCCCTTTTACTTATTTTCGTTCCACTGCACCTGCACTCATTAAAAGTAATTATACAGTTTGTTTCTGCACTTCAAGAGAGTTAAAATGTTGGACAAATTGAATGTGATATTGGATAATACATTCCAAACGGCATACAACTTCAACTGCCATTTGACAATCTGTAAGAATGGTTGTGTACTGTGTAGTTGGTTATGTGCAGGCTGACAGTAATTCCCTGCAAAAGGACAATGTCTAGAAGTCCAGAGGAAATAGAAACTCAGTGGTCTTTAGAAATATCAACTCTCCACTGTCTAAATACCTTCACAGTACAGATGAAGAATAGAGTTATCACAAATATATGTATATATATATATATATATATATATATATATATATATAGATGATCAATCATACTTTTAGTGCCTATGTTTATAAACTATTTGAAAAAAAGTGATGTTTCAACAGAAATGCATTTTTTCAATCCATTAAAACAACACCATTTAGAATCAACTAATTATATAACTAAGTGTTATCTCCAGGAGCTTCTGTACCCAGCTGCATAAATACATACCACAACTTAACACCCTTAATGCACTGCCTGCCTGACCGCCTGCCTGACCGCCTGCCTGACTGCGGCTAGCCTAATGTGCTAAATTAAACAGCGAGTACTGTATGTGCGTACACATGCCTCCTGTCACAACACATACAACAACCTTTCCCCTTTAAACATGACGCCAAGAAAAGGTTCATTTTTGCCGGAATCCAACAGCTAGCAGGTCACTGCTGGAGAAATTAACACTCAGTGACAATTCCGCGTCACAAAATTAACAATGTCGCTTGCAGAGTGGGCTGCTCTCGACTAGAACGCACAAGCGCCTGAATGGAAAGGCCAACACCATGACTGCAGCTATGCACCACTCATCCGCAGCTGCCACTCACTCATTCACTCTATCGCTCTCTCTCTCGCTCTACCTCCTTCCCTCGCTCTCTCCCTTTTGTCTCTCAGGGCAGTGAGCTGCTGTCACGGTGGAGGAACGCCTGTCAATCTCAGGCCCTAATCCAATGGCACATCGGCGGGGGACATGTCACATATGTTAAGAGGAGCAGAGAGGGAATGACTGGGGGGACACAGACCGGGGCGAGAGGAAAGGAGGAGGGCAGGGTGCGCCCGTGACAGACCCACTGTGACATGTGGCCCCGGACCAACTCTGAGTAACCAAGCTGCCACAGGAAAAGGTGGGGGGCAGGTTGAGTGGGACGGGGGCATGGTTAACCTCGCCTGACGTGACTAGCATTCAGAAGTGGCACGCAGGGAGGGGGCTGAGGGAAATACCAAGCACTGCCAGAGTTAAACTCACAGTGATCTTACAATATTACTCAAAGATCACTCATTTTTACATAAACAGTTTGGGGCTCAGTGGACAAAGAGACGTAAACATGAAATGCTTTGTACACATTTCATACCATAGTCCAAACAGTTGACTATTAGCACATTGAATACTATGCGGTTCTACTAATGTATCATAGGCATCAAGACAGGTGTTCACCAGTGTTAGATACTGAATGTGGTTTAGTGTGTAATGGATGGAAATAATGCATCTTGTCATTGAAGACATTGACGTGAATGAATGATTAGTGCTGGACTTATAGAAATGAGAAAGCCATTTCCCTGCTACTGGCTGAGGGGTCTGTCTCGGACTCACCTGGTGGTGTTGAATACGCTGCACGTTGCAGGTGAAGTCACAGTACAGGTGGAACTTGTCAATGTCTTTGGGCTTCCCCTGGTGACCCTCTTTCTGCTGCTCCTTCAGGGCTGTCTTAGACACAGACGACTGGAGCATCACCAGGCTTTGATCACATCTGAGAGAGAGGAGAGAGGAGAGAGAGAGAGAGAGAGAGAGAGAGAGAGAGAGAGAGAGAGAGAGAGAGAGAGACACAGAGAGAGAGAGAGACACAGAGAGAGACACAGAGAGAGAGAGAGACACAGAGAGAGACACAGAGAGAGAGAGAGAGACACAGAGAGAGAGAGAGAGAGACAGAGAGAGAGAGAGACACACCGAGAGAGAGAGATAACCGTAACACTGTAAATAACGTTCAAAAGTTTGAAATATCTATGCACACACACAGATGCCAAGAAGTGTCACAGAGTACTTATTACCAGCTAGATCGCAGGTTTAGCTGAAACAATGATTGGAGACGGGGAACAGATGGAGTGGGGAACACAATTCTGTACATAGTGTGGAAGGCAAAGAGGGAGAGAAGGAGAAAGTTCTTACAGCGATCTTATATGGGTCAGAGTCTCTCCGTCTTTAGCAATCATATCAGCCAAAATCTGCTCCACTCCGGTCGACACCTCCTCCAAGGTGGACAAACCTGTGGGGCAGACACATGCAGAAATTATGTATATATAATTCACATTAGGATATGAACACAGTAATAAACTAGTTGTAGCACTAACACTATGGTATCAGTGGGACAGCATACTGGGAGATTTGAGCAGTAAAATGTTATTCTACAGAAACTAACATCAATACTTCCCCTGTACAGTATGTAAAAGGTTTGACTGTGTTACTCAAAGCAAACCCGGTGTCCAAAGATCAACAACGTTATGTGCTGAATTCTGAGAGCGCATGTCCAGTATTATAGGTCTAATGGAAATGTATTTTCATCAGCAATGGCATTATACTGGATTACCATACATTCAATTTCACTGGAAGTGCAATCAACCGTATCTTACGGAGGGGGGTTGGGAGAAATGATATTTAGCCAAAGCATCCCCATTGTGGTCCCCTTTCATAGACCTTCGCTGCCCTCTTGTGACCAATTCTTTAAAATCATGGTAACTAATAATGGCAAAGAACTGGAGTTGCTGCAGATTAGCCCAGCTGGCTAATGTGAGGTGTGAGACACAGGGCTAGGGTTGCAAAATTCTTTCCCCAAATGTCCTGGTTTTCCTGAAATCCTGATTGGAAGATTCCTACAATTAGAAGTAGATAAGCAGGAAATCCGGGAATCTTCCAACAGGGAATTCAGTACCATTGGCAGTATAATGTGTGTACCTTCAGTCCCAGGTTTGACCCAGGCTCTCAGGTCCAGAGTGTGAGGACTCTGTAGCAGGGCCTGGGCAGCAGACTCCAGGCCCAGCTGCTTGGCACGACGGGCCTTGCTCAGCTTGCTGCCTTTCTTGTAGGGTGCATACTGCAGGGGTACAAGCACACATCAGAGAGAGGATATTCCATCAGGCAGTGAGTGAGTCAGTCATCACATGTTCCAGTTCAGGTCCAGATCACATACATGCACTGTCCAGTTCTGAGTTGAAAAACTCCCTGTAATTTACCAAAGTTGGAATTTTCTGAAATGTTGGTAATTAATAGGTAATTTTGATAAACTGTGGAAAAATATTAAACATTAACAGTATTCATGAAGTTCATGGGTTATATTTAGGATAATGCTTTACAGCTAAATATATCAAATATGAAAACTCCCAAAAAAATCCTTGAAAGTTACCAGAATTCCAGTAGTTTACTGGTAAATAAAAAATTAAAAAACTACCGGTAACATTCCATCCCTTTGCAACCCTAAGTAGACTGCTCTGACTCACCATGTGGTCCAGTTCATCAGTAGTCCTGCAGTTCCTCAGAGCCTGTTCCAGCTCAGCAGTCAGGACTCCCTCCTTCTTAAGAGTCTGACTGATAGTGTGCGTCTTCTTCACCAGTGCACTAGAAAGATCACAGGATCACACAGATGAAAACATGCATGGACACACATACACACTAATACAGAAACACACACAGAAAAACAGATGAAATACACACACAAAAACAATTGGCAACTATAATAATACCCAACTTGTCGGATTGTCGCCATCTAACCGAGATTATCTGTTATTGCACTGACTGGTTGTAACAGTTATTTATGCAGACATACAAATATACAGTATGCAGGGTATCAGAGGTGGAAAAAGTACCCAACTGTCATACTTGAGTAAAAGTACATTTAATACAAAATGACTCAAGTAAAAGTGAGTCACCGAATAGTACTTCAGTAAAATTCTAAAAGTATTTGGTTTTAAATATACTTGCGTATCAAAAGTAAATGTAATTGCTAAAATATACTTAAGTATCAAACGTAAAAGTACAAATCTTTTCAAATTCTTTATGTAAAGCAAACCAGGCCGCACCATTTTCTTGTTTTTTAAATTTACAGACAGCCAGGGGCATGCTCTGACCATCATTTACAAACAAAGCATGTGTTTAGTGAGTCCACCATATCACAGGCCGTAGGAATAACCAGGGATGTTCTCATGATAAGTGTGTGAATGACACCATTTTCCTGTTCTGCTAAGCATTCAAAATGTAATGAGTACTTTTGGATGTCAAGGAAAATGTATGGAGTAAAAAGTACAATATTTTCTTTAGGAATGTAGTGAAGTAAAAGTAATACAGATAACAGTACAGATAACCCCCAAAAACAACTTAGTGCTTAGTGCTTTCAAGTATTTTTTACTTAAGTACTTTACACCACTGGCTACTATGAAATATTTGATTGATTATCTTAAGTTACTTATGGTGAAGTCAAATAAACAAGTTAAATAAGTATTTTCTATTCCAGTCTAATAAACTGGTATAGCACCCCACTAATAAGTTCCTCACTAGATCTCCTCCAGCACCAGCTGCACGTCCCTCACGGCATCTGCGTCCAAGTGGTTGATCATCTCTTTCCTGTAGCGCACTATAAAGGGAATGGTGTTCTCCTCTCTGAAGAGCTGGGAAATGTTCAGACACACCCACTGCTCCACTCCTGTCCTCTCAGACAGCAACTGACAACACACAGAGGAGAATGCTGCATCACAGAAGAATCAAAGTACCATGTGAATAATACTACATTAATGAGGAAACACATTGATTGCAATGGTCAACTATTTTGCAGACAATTTTAGGGTGCCATTCAGCCAGACCAGCTATTTACATATTTGGTGGTTTGGCACAACAGTAAAGCAACTGTTCAGTTTATTTAGGTTAGAGCTGAAAATGATGGTTTGTTGTTGAATTACTCAAAGGACTTACTTGAATAAGGTCCCAGTTCATGTTCAGGTCTTCTCCAAAGGCTCTTCCTGAAGTGGGCAGTCTGGTGGGCCTGCCCTGAGGGGCACTGCTGGTCTTCTGTCTCTTCAGAGAAGGCTCATCAAACGTGAAGTCCTCCTCAGGCTCTTCCTTCTTCCCCCCATAAGGCTGATGGCTGGAGGACGGCCCCTCGGACCACCCGCCCTCTGCTCTGGACATGTTGTCGTTGCAGGATCCATCAGGCACAATGAAGGACAGTCTCTGAAAGACATCCATTGGAGGAGTATATAAACACTTACCTGATATAACAAGCGGTGAAGTCAGTCAGTGAGGTGTCCACCATTATGTACAGCCAAATGTGTAGTAATTTCATAGAAATCATGTTGAGCAGTTTGTATTACACTGTACCACTAAGTCCCTATTCCACTGTAATAACAAAAACCACTCAACTCCATTAATGCAATTGCAAAGCAAGTAATGTCTAACCAAATGAACACAATATTGTTACTAGCGTAATAAAAGCTTACTAAACAGGGAGAGTTTCCATGACTCTTACCTCCTCCTTGACCCTGGCTGACTGCTGTGACTCCGCTGCATCACAGATGGAGTTAGTCTGATTGGCTCCTCCAGCCTTTTCCTTTAACAGAGCTTGCTGCTTTTTACCTCCTTTTGTTGCTCTGGGAGCTTTAGGGGGTTTGGGTTCTTTAGGGGGTTTGGGTTCTTTAGGGGCTCTGGGAGCTCGGGGCTTCCTCTCCACTGGTTTGCGTGGGGCTTTGGGTTTGGATTCCTTGGGCTCTTTAGGTTTAGCCTGCCTCTTCACCGCTGGTTTCTTCTCGCTTGGCTGAGCTTTCTGCTGCCTCTTGGGGGCCTTGGATTCTGGCTGCCATTCTTCAATCTCATCTTCACTCGCTGACTGAGTGTGTGGACTACTAAGGGAAAAGAGGCTTGTGTTATGGAAAACTGATCAAAAGGGAAACTGTGAATATAGAAGCTTTAGAATACACACAAAACAACATTTTTTATCAAATGAATTCCATACACGATTCCTGACTTATGTTAAAAAAAACTCACAATTCATCGGAATCTCCATCCGTTGTCTTTTCCGTGTAGACTTTAACTGTGCGAGTTCGACGTTGCATCTGGTGAGAGATATAATCAACATTTCATTTTTAACCATTACCAAACCCACTCTTACTGTCAAATCAAACAAAGGCGTAATAGCCTAAGCCAACACTATCAATACTGCTGTGTCATATACAGTACCAGTCAAAAGTTGAAACACCTACTCATTCAAGGGTTCTTTATTTTTACTATTATCTACATTGTAGAATAACATTGAAGACATCAAAACTATGAAATAACACATATGGAATCATGTAGCAAGCAAAAAAAAGTGTTAATCAAAATATATTTTAGATTTTTCAAAGTAGCCACCCTTTGCCTTGATGACTGCTTTGCACACTCTTCGCAATCTCTCAACCAGCTTCACCTGGAATTCTTTTTCAACAGTCTTGAATGAGTTCTCACATATAATGAATGAGCACTTGTTGGCTGTTTTTCCTTCACTCTGCAGTCCAACTCATCCCAAAACATCTCAATTGGGATGAGGTTGGGTGATTGTAGAGCCCAGGTCATCTGATGCAGCACTCCATCACTCTCCTCCTTGGTCAAATAGCCCTTACGCAGCCTTGAGGTGTGTTGGGTAATTGTCCTGCTGAAAAACAAATGATAGTCCCACTAAATGCAAGCCAAATGGGGTGGCATATCGCTGCAGAATGCTGTGGTAGCCATGCTGGTTAAGTGTGCCTTGAATTCTAAATAAATCACAGACAGTGTCACCAGCAAAGCACCCCCACACCATCACACCTCCTCTTCCATACTTCATGGTGGGAACCACACATGCGGAGATCATCCGTTCACCTACTTTGCGTCTCACAAAGACAGGGCGGTTGGAACCAAAAATCACAGATCTCCACCAGTCTAATGTCCATAGCTCGTGTTTCTAGGCCCAAGAAAGTCTCTTCTTATTATTGGTGTCCTTTAGTAGTGGTTTCTTTGCAGCAATTTGACCATGAAGGTCTGATTCATGCAGTCCTCTGAACAGTCGATGTTGAGATGTGTCTGTTACTTGAACTCTGAGAAGCATTTATTTGGGCTGCAAATTCTGAGGCTGGTAACTCTAATGAACTTATCCTCTGCAGCAGAGGTAACTCTGGGTCTTCCTTTCCTGTGGCGGTCCTCATGAGAGCCAGTTTTATCAAAGCGCTTGATGGTTTTTGTGACAGCACTTGAAGAAACGTTAAAAGTTATTTAAATTTCCCGGATTGACTGACCTTCATGTCTTAAAGTAACGATGGACTGTCGTTTCGCTTTGCTTATTTGAGCTGTTCTTGCCATAATATGGACTTCGTCTTTTACCAAACAGGCCTATCTTCTGTATACCACCCCTACCTTGTCCCAACACAGCTCAAACACATTAAGGAAAGACAATCCCCAAATTAACTTTTTCCAAGGCACACCTGTTAATTGAAATGCATTCCAGGTGACTACCTCATGAAGCTGGTTGAGAGACTACCGAGAGTGTGCAAAGCTGTCATCAAGGCAAAGGGTGGCTACATTGAAGAATCTCAAATAAATCTTGATTTGTTTAACACTTTTTTTGGTTTCTACATGATTCCATGTGTGTTATTTCATAGTTTTGATATCTTCACTATTATTCTACAATGTAGAAAATAGTAAAATAAAGAAAAACCCTTAGATGAGTAGGTGTGTCCACACTTTTGACTGGGACTGTATGTAGGCTAATACACATTTAACCAGATTTTCTAAATAGCCTCTACTCCTGCCCTTGGCCTACTGGTAGTCCTAGGCCTACTGAGATGGCTGTATTTAATAAGTACCCACACACTCTCCCCATCAGCCCTTACAGGACACTGGTAGAGGCAGGTAGATATACCTTGACCACTCAAAACCACGCACACGTCTGCGCCTCATAGTACGTTAGAGCCCGAGAAACGGAAACAAACAAGAACAAATACACAGTAAGCACTCAAAAACAAAATACATGTACAAACTGTAGATACATAATAAACTTGAGTTACACAGATAACTGGGGAACTTGGTAGCAATATGGGGAGCAATGATCAGCATGTATACTATACAACATAACACCACATACTAGGACTACTTATTTTCAGGAGAGCATCAGGTGTGTGTGTGTATTGATTACGGAAACCAATTACCGTTTAAGTATCAAACTGCAAACGGAACGAAACGGGGAGGGACCTACCTGATTTTGTCCCATATAAACTCTCGTTTTACTTTTGGAGTGAATGGTTTCTTTTCCAAAACGTTTTGCAACAGAATCGGCGCAAAGATTACACCCCAGTTCGAAGAGGGTAGTTCCAAGCTAACGTTAGTACCCAATACGGGATACTTGAGATGTCCATATGCACTAACCTTAAACCTTGCCTAACCATTTTTTACTTCAATGAGGGTTAGGGACGTACTAAGGATCTCTGATAGCACGACCTAACCATTTTTTACTTCAATGAGGTTTAGGGACGTACTAAGGATCTCTGATAGCACGACCGTTATGATGGAAATGGAACGCTCTGTCATTCTCGTGGAAAAAGTTCGTCGTGTCTCTAGTGTAATAGCTATGATTATAACAGTATTGGTTGCAGAGGCCTGCAGTTAAATAACTAGTAGTTGAACACGTTGCACTTCGCATGCAAAATACCCCTGGCCCAACCTCTGCTACGGCCGGGTAGCTTCGTCCCGCAACTATCCATTTAAATTACAATTTGTATTAATTTAAGATAACGGCCGGGTAGCATCATTCATTCAAATCTGGCGCGAGTGTCACCAGAGTGATTTGTCTCCCTCGGCGTAGCTAGCTAGGCCTATAGCTACATTATGAAAACATTGGTTAGTGTTGCATTGACGATGAAAATATATTTAGCAGTTTGTTAAACAACAGTACATACAACAAGCTACTCACGTTGATAGTGTTTTTCAATTGGAAGAGCTTCTAAGCAATTACAGCCATGTTGCAAACGATGCTCTTGCTACTTCCGCCAACACGTGACGTGGATAGGGCTCATCCAATCATAGTTTAGGATCACTTCCGTCAATCTATTTCTACAGAGGGACACTAAGTCATATCAACTATTTACAATATACTACTTATAAAACGTTGTATTATAGTAACTAACATTGTACGGAAATGTACTTCAGTGTATTAGTACTCACAACGAGAAAAACACCCTATGATGAAAATGGTGTAGTCTATTCTGAATCACATTTAAAGGACCAGAGTCACTAAAATGATTGGGCAACAGATTTTGGCAATAATAGGAAATTATATTCCAAAGAATATTACTCTGAGCTACACTAAAATGCAGAATGCAAAATATCTAATGAGAAAAGGCAACATTTTTAGGCACCTATTTAAGCGTATTTCAAAAAATCCTTACTATATTGACCCTATTGCCTTTTTTACAACAGGCTACATCTGGATTAAGTGTTTGATTTATAGTTCTTCAATGGGAGAGTGGGGTAAATTGAGCCAAAGGATTAGTTGAGCAACCCCTTGTTTCTAGGAAACTTAATAATGTGACCAAATATTCAGGAAGAGGTCATCATTTAATGGAGAAAGACCACATGGAAAAAGTGACATGCAAGTTAGGTCCAAAAAACATATTTTCATGAAGTCAAATGAATTGATTGTGTTATATGCTTCATGATGTTTGTATCTTAACTACAGTAGATTGTGGTCTCTATAAGCTACAATATGGAGGTCCTAACCCGAGCATGAAAGTGTATCCTTGTATGAATGAATGGCATATACATAAATATATACTGGGGCAAAAAAGTATTTAGTCAGCCACCAATTGTGCAAGTTCTCCCACTTAAAGATGAGAGCGGCCTGTAATTTATCATAGTTATGTAACAGTTTAACTTTAAACCGTCCCCTCGCCCATACCCGGGCGCAAACCAGGGACCCTCTGCACACATCAACAACTGACACCCACGAAGCATCGTTACCCATCGCTCCACAAAAGCCACGGCCCTTGCAGAGCAAGGGGAACCACTACTTCAAGGTCTCAGAGCAAGTGACGTCACCAATTGAAACGCTATTTAGCACGCACCGCTAACTAAGCTAGCCGTTTCACATCCGTTACAGTTACACTTCAACTGTGACAGACAAAACGAGGGGGGAAAAAATCCAGAAAATCACATTGTAGGATTTTTAATGAATTTATTTGCAAATTATGGTGGAAAATAAGTATTTGGCAACCTACAAACAAGCAAGATTTCTGTCTCTCACAGACCTGTAACTTCTTCTTTAAGAGGCTCCTCTGTCCTCCACTCGTTACCTGTATTAATGGCACCTGTTTGAACTTGTTATCAGTATAAAAGACACCTGTCCACAACCTCAAAACAGTCACACTCCAAACCCCACTATGGCCAAGACCAAAGAGCTGTCAAAGGACACCAGAAACAAAATTGTAGACCTGCACCAGGCTGGGAAGACTGAATCTGCAATAGGTAAGCAGCTTGGTTTGAAGAAATCAACTGTGGGAGCAATTACTAGGAAATGGAAGACATACAAGACCACTGATAATCTCCCTCGATCTGGGACTCCACGCAAGATCTCACCCCGTGGGGTCAAAATTATCACAAGAACGGTGAGCAAAAATCCCAGAACCACACGGGGGGACCTAGTGAATGACCTGCAGAGAGCTGGGACCAAAGTAACAAAGCCTACCATCAGTAACACATACGCCGCCAAGGACTCAAGTCCTGCAGTGCCAGACGTGTCCCCCTGCTTAAGCCAGTACATGTCCAGGCCCGTCTGAAGTTTGCTAGAGAGCATTTGGATGATCCAGAAGAAGATTGGGAGAATGTCATATAGTCAGATGAAACCAAAATGTAACTTTTTGGTAAAAACTCAACTCGTCGTGTTTGGAGGACAAAGAATTCTGAGTTGCATCCAAAGAACACCATATCTACTGTGAAGCATGGGGGTAGAAACATCATGCTTTGGGGCTGTTTTTCTGCAAAGGGACCAGGACCAGCAGCAGTGTGTGAAAAACTTGTGAAGACTTACAGAAAACGTTTGACATCTGTCATTGCCAAAAAAGGGTATATAACAAAGTATTGAGAAACTTTTGTTATTGACAAAATGCTTATTTTCCACCATAATTTGCAAATAAATTCATTAAAAATCCTACAATGTGATTTTCTGGATTTTTTTTCTCATTATGTCTGTCATAGTTGAAGTGTACCTATGATGAAAATTACAGGCCTCATCTTTAAGTGGGAGAACTTGCACAGTTGGTGGCTGACTAAATACTTTTTTGCCCCACTGTACATACATACAGTCCCAGTGAAAAATTGACATCTCATTCCAGGGTTTTTATTTATTTTTACTATTTTCTACATTGTAGAATAATAGTTAAGACATCACAACTATGAAATAACACATATGGAATCATGTAGTAACCCCCAAAAAGTGTTGAACAAATCAAAATTGATTTTAGATTCTTCAAAGTAGCCACCCTTTGCCTTGACAGCTTTGCACACTCTTGGCAATCTCTCAACCAGCTTCATGAGGTAGTCACCAGGAATGCTTTTCCAACAGTCTTAAAGGAGTTCCCACATATGCTGAGCACTTGTTGGCTGGTACCACATTCATCTGTACAAACAATAGTACGCAAGTATAAACACCATGGGACCAAGCAACCATCATACTGCTCAGGAAGGAGACGCGTTGCCTCAGAGATTAACATACTTTGGTGCAAAAAGTGCAAATCAATCCCAGAACAACAGCAAAGGACCTTGTGAAGATGCTGGAGGAAACAGGTACAAAAGTATCTAAATCGACAGTAAAACGAGTCCTATATCAACAAAACTTGAAAGGCCGCTCAGCACGGAAGAAGCCACTGCTCCAAAACTTCCATTAAAAAAACAGACTACGGTTTGCAACTGCACATGGGGACAAAGATTGAACTTTTTGGAGAAATGTCCTCTGGTCTGAGGAAACAAAAATAGAACGGACCATCATTATGTTTGGAGGAAAAGGGGGAGGCTTGCAAGCCGAAGAACAACATCCCAACCATGAAGCACAGTGGTGGTAGCATCATTTTGTGGTGGTGCTTTGCTGCAGGAGAGACTGGTGCACTTCACAAAATAGATGGCATCATGAGGTAAGACAATTATGTGGATACATTGAAGCAACATCTCAAGACAGCAGTCAGGGAGTTAAAGCTTGGTCGGAAATGGATCTTCCAAATGAACAATGACCCCAAGCATACTTCCAAAGTTGTGGCAAAATGGCTTAAGGACAACAAAGTCAAGGTATTGGAGTGGCCATCACAAAGCTCTGACTTCAATCCTATAAAATAAATTGTGGGCAGAACTGAAAAAGCGTGGGCGAGCAAGGAGGCCTACAAACTTGACTTCAGTTACACCAGCTCTGTCAGGAGGAATGGGCCGAAATTTAACCAAACTTATTTTGGGAAGCTTGTGGAAGGCTACCCGAAACATTTGACCCAAGTTAAACAATTTAAAGGCATTGCTACCAAATAATAATTGAGTGTATGTAAACTTCTGACCCACTGAGAATGTGATGATAGAAATAAAATCTGAAATAAATCATGCTCTACTAATATTCTGACATTTCACATTCTTAAAATAAAGTGGTGATCCTAACTTTGTAAGAATTTCCTTAATTCACTGTTAGGGGAAATTGTTGGAAAGTTGCACGCTCACTTTTAGTTAGGAGAGACCGGGGGAAGTTGTAACAGTCTTTATATATATTATAGACATGTTAGTACAGTGGTGAACCTATAGACCTTCAGTGTGACAGGTTAGTACAGTGGTGAACCTATAGACCTTCAGTGTGACAGGTTAGTACAGTGGTGAACCTATAGACTTTCAGTGTGACAGGTTAGTACAGTGGTGAACCTATAGGTCTTCAGTGTGTGACAGGTTAGTACAGTGGTGAACCTATAGGTCTTCAGTGTGTGACAGGTTAGTATAGTGGTGAACCTATAGACCGATATGCTGTATTGAAAGTGTCTAATATTGCGTTGAAAAGATCACAATTGCCACAGTAAAGGGAAACGTTGATAGTGTTAACAGGGAAAACTCCAGAACAGTGGTCACCAACCGTTTGAGTCAAAATGTAAGCCTAGATTTTTTTAACATTACTTAAAAAAACATAAGCCTATGCAACATTAACCAATTAAAAACAGTACTGTAGCAGTGAGGTCTGAGCAGTAAGCTATAGGCCCAATACATTATCACTGCATATTGGCTTTGCTTGAAATGCCCTGCCAGTGTACTGATGTTCTGGACATTTGTTATTAATTATATGTAAAACATTAAGGTAGGCTATATGATCAAACTGGTAATAGATCTGTTGTTGTATTACTTGTGAAGCACCGCTGCGTCGTCATACATTTAAATAGTTGTATTTTACTGGGATGATGGTGCCTGCATCTGTGGTCAGTCTCAGCAAATGGAGAGAGCAGCAGACTGAGGGTCCACCTCTCAACATCCCTCCGCTCTCTCGTTCCCCCACTGACACTGACCAAAAATGGACACCGTCCTTCAGCTGATTTTTATTTAACTAGGCAAGCCAGTTAAGAACAAATTCTTATTTATAATGAACGCCTACCAAAAGGCAAAATGCCTCCTGCGGGGATGGGGCTGGCATTCAAATAAATAAAAAAAATATAGGACAAAACACACATCACGATAAGAGAGACACCACAATACTACAAAAAGAGAGACCTAAGACAACAACATAGCATTGCAGCAACGCATGAAAACGTAGCAACACAACATGACAACAACATGGTAGCAACACAACATGGCAGCAGCACAAAACATGGTACAAACATTATTGGGCACAGACAACAGCACAAAGGGCAAAAGGTAGAGACAACAATACATCACGCGAAGCAGCCACAACTGTCAGTAAGCGTGTCCATGATTGAGTCTTTGAATGAAGAGATGGAGATAAAAACGGCCCAGTTTGAGTGTTTTTGCAGCTCGTTCCAGTCGCCAGCTGATTGCGAACTCAGTCGCACTGCATTATTTATGCTGCACAAATTCATGTTGTTACTCCTATGAACTCAGAGAAAGTAAAATATTCCTTGATATTAAAAAGACCCAAGCCACTAATAATAACAGCGCAAGTCTATAGATACACTTTACTAATCATTCATTACTGCTGCAGTGCTTGTTGTAGCGCTGAGTGGAAATTGGAAGAACGCACATTTTACAGTTCATAAAATGTTGACAGTGTTGAGTAAGAATTTAAACATGAACTCAATCCTACAAAAGCAGCACCTCTTTGCTCTTTTAGTTGACAGTCTCTCTCTAGTCATGGTTTTAATTCTCCCAGTATTAACTGTGCTATAGCTTTCTTTTATGACTGCTACCTTACTGCAGACACGATCATTTGAGCCATCTGATATACCATCGGTAGCCCTATAGTGCACTTGATTTGCTCTCTAGGCCCCTATAGGTCTTCAGTGTGACAGGTTAGTACAGTGGTGAAACTATAGGTCTTCAGTGTGTGACAGTGGTGAACCTATAGACCTTCAGTGTGTGACAGGTTAGTACAGTGGGGAACCTATAGACCTTCAGCGTGACAGGTTAGTACAGTGGTGAATCTATAGGTCTTCAGTGTGTGACAGGTTAGTACAGTGGTGAACCTATAGACCTTCAGCGTGACAGGTTAGTACAGTGGTGAATCTATAGACCTTCAGTGTGACAGGTTAGTACAGTAGTGAACCTGTAGACCTTCAGTGTGACAGGTTAGTACAGTAGTGAACCTATAGGTCTTCAGTGTGTGACAGGTTAGTACAGTGGTGAACCTATAGGACTTCAGTGTGTGACAGGTTAGTACAGTGGTGAACCTATAGGGCTTCAGTGTGACAGGTTAGTACAGTGGTGAACCTATAAGTCTTCAGTGTGTGACAGGTTAGTACAGTGGTGAACCTATAAGTCTTCAGTGTGACAGGTTAGTACAGTGGAGAACCTATAGGTCTTCAGTGTGTGACAGTGGTGAACCTATAGACCTTCAGTGTGACAGGTTAATACAGTAGTGAACCTATAGGTCTTCAGTGTGTGACAGGTTAGTACAGTGGTGAAACTATAGGTCTTCAGTGTGTGACAGTGGTGAAACTATAGGTCTTCAGTGTGTGACCGGTTAGTACAGTGGTGAACCTATAGGTCTTCAGTGTGTGACCGGTTAGTACAGTGGAGAACCTATAGGTCTTCAGTGTGTGACCGGTTAGTACAGTGGTAAACCTATAGGTCTTCAGTGTGTGACAGGTCAGAACAGTGGAGAACCTATAGGTCTTCAGTGTGTGACAGTGGTGAACCTATA
The DNA here is from genome assembly GCF_023373465.1 of Oncorhynchus keta. Taxonomy (NCBI): domain Eukaryota; kingdom Metazoa; phylum Chordata; class Actinopteri; order Salmoniformes; family Salmonidae; genus Oncorhynchus; species Oncorhynchus keta. Next base: position 22,607,017 of record NC_068444.1, on the reverse strand, counting down.
GACCTTCAGTGTGACAGGTTAGTACAGTGGTGAAACTATAGGTCTTCAGTGTGACAGGTTAATACAGTAGTGAACCTATAGGTCTTCAGTGTGTGACAGGTTAGTACAGTGGTGAAACTATAGGTCTTCAGTGTGTGACAGTGGTGAAACTATAGGTCTTCAGTGTGTGACCGGTTAGTACAGTGGTGAACCTATAGGTCTTCAGTGTGTGACCGGTTAGTACAGTGGTGAACCTATAGGTCTTCAGTGTGTGACCGGCTAGTACATTGGTGAACCTATAGACCTTCAGTGTGACAGGTTAGTACAGTGGGAACCTATAGATCTTCAGCGTGACAGGTTAGTACAGTGGAGAACCTATAGGTCTTCAGTGTGTGACAGTGGTGAACCTATAGGTCTTCAGTGTGTGTCAGGTTAGTACAGTGGTGAACCTATAGGTCTTCTGTGTGTGTCAGGTTAGTACAGTGGTGAACCTATAGGTCTTCAGTGTGTGACAGGTTAGTACAGTGGTGAACCTATAGGTCTTCAGTGTGTGACAGGTTAGTACAGTGGTGAACCTATAGGTCTTCAGTGTGACAGGTTAGTACAGTGGTGAACCTATAGGTCTTCAGTGTGTGACCGGTTAGTACAGTGGTGAACCTATAGACCTTCAGTGTGACAGGTTAGTACAGTGGGGAACCTATAGATCTTCAGCGTGACAGGTTAGTAAAGTGGAGAACCTATAAGTCTTCAGTGTGTGACAGGTTAGTACAGTGGTGAACCTATAGGTCTTCAGTGTGTGACAGGTTAGTACAGTGGTGAACCTATAGGTCTTCAGTGTGACAGGTTAGTACAGTGGTGAACCTATAGGTCTTCAGTGTGTGACCGGTTAGTACAGTGGTGAACCTATAGGTCTTCAGTGTGTGACCGGTTAGTACAGTGGTGAACCTATAGGTCTTCAGTGTGACAGGTTAGTACAGTGGTGAACCTATAGGTCTTCAGTGTGACAGGTTAGTACAGTGGTGAACCTATAGACCTTCAGTGTGTGACAGGTTAGTACAGTGGGGAACCTATAGACCTTCAGCGTGACAGGTTAGTAAAGTGGAGAACCTATAGACCTTCAGTGTGTGACAGGTTAGTACAGTGGGGAACCTATAGACCTTCAGTGTGACAGGTTAGTACAGTAGTGAACCTATAGACCTTCAGTGTGTGACAGGTTAGTACAGTGGGGAACCTATAGGTCTTCAGTGTGTGACAGTGGTGAACCTATAGACCTTCAGTGTGACAGGTTAGTACAGTAGTGAACCTATAGGTCTTCAGTGGTAAACCTATAGGTCTTCAGTTTGACAGGTTAGTACAGTGGTGAACCTATAAGTCTTCAGTGTGTGACAGGTTAGTACAGTGGAGAACCTATAGGTCTTCAGTGTGTGACAGTGGTGAACCTATAGACCTTCAGTGTGACAGGTTAGTACAGTAGTGAACCTATAGGTCTTCAGTGTGACAGGTTAGTACAGTGGGGAACCTATAGGTCTTCAGTGGTAAACCTATAGGTCTTCAGTGTGACAGGTTAGTACAGTGGTGAACCTATAGGTCTTCAGTGTGTGACAGTGGTGAACCTATAGACCTTCAGTGTGACAGGTTAGTACAGTGGAGAACCTATAGGTCTTCAGTGTGTGACAGTGGTGAACCTATAGACCTTCAGTGTGTGACCGGTTAGTACAGTGGTGAACCTATAGGACCTTTAGTGTGACAAGTTAGTACAGCGGTGAACCTATAGGTCTTCAGTGTGACAGGTTAGTACAGTGGTGAACCTATAGACCTTCAGTGTGACAGGTTAGTACAGTGGAGAACATATAGGTCTTCAGTGTGACAGGTTAGTACAGTGGTGAACCTATAGGTCTTCAGTGTGACAGGTTAGTACAGTGGTGAACCTATAGGTCTTCAGTGTGTGACCGGTTAGTACAGTGGTGAACCTATAGGTCTTCAGTGTGTGACCGGTTAGTACAGTGGTGAACCTATAGGTCTTCAGTGTGACAGGTTAGTACAGTGGTGAACCTATAGGTCTTCAGTGTGTGACCGGTTAGTACAGTGGTGAACCTATAGGTCTTCAGTGTGACAGGTTAGTACAGTGGTGAACCTATAGACCTTCAGTGTGTGACAGGTTAGTACAGTGGGGAACCTATAGACCTTCAGCGTGACAGGTTAGTAAAGTGGAGAACCTATAGACCTTCAGTGTGTGACAGGTTAGTACAGTGGGGAACCTATAGACCTTCAGTGTGACAGGTTAGTACAGTAGTGAACCTATAGACCTTCAGTGTGTGACAGGTTAGTACAGTGGGAACCTATAGGTCTTCAGTGGTAAACGTATAGGTCTTCAGTGGTAAACCTATAGGTCTTCAGTTTGACAGGTTAGTACAGTGGTGAACCTATAAGTCTTCAGTGTGTGACAGGTTAGTACAGTGGAGAACCTATAGGTCTTCAGTGTGTGACAGTGGTGAACCTATAGACCTTCAGTGTGACAGGTTAGTACAGTAGTGAACCTATAGGTCTTCAGTGTGACAGGTTAGTACAGTGGGGAACCTATAGGTCTTCAGTGGTAAACCTATAGGTCTTCAGTGTGACAGGTTAGTACAGTGGTGAACCTATAGGTCTTCAGTGTGTGACAGTGGTGAACCTATAGACCTTCAGTGTGACAGGTTAGTACAGTGGAGAACCTATAGGTCTTCAGTGTGTGACAGTGGTGAACCTATAGACCTTCAGTGTGTGACCGGTTAGTACAGTGGTGAACCTATAGGACCTTTAGTGTGACAAGTTAGTACAGCGGTGAACCTATAGGTCTTCAGTGTGACAGGTTAGTACAGTGGTGAACCTATAGACCTTCAGTGTGTGACAGGTTAGTACAGTGGTGAACCTATAGGTCTTCAGTGTGACAGGTTAGTACAGTGGTGAACCTATAGGTCTTCAGTATGTGACAGGTTAGTACAGTGGTGAACCTATAGACCTTCAGTGTGACAGGTTAGTACAGTGGTGAACCTATAGACCTTCAGTGTGTGACAGGTTAGTACAGTGGGGAACCTATAGACCTTCAGCGTGACAGGTTAGTACAGTGGAGAACCTATAGACCTTCAGTGTGTGACAGGTTAGTACAGTAGTGAACCTATAGACCTTCAGTGTGTGACAGGTTAGTACAGTGGGGAACCTATAGACCTTCAGCGTGACAGGTTAGTAAAGTGGAGAACCTATAGAGCTTCAGTGTGTGACAGGTTAGTACAGTGGGGAACCTATAGACCTTCAGTGTGACAGGTTAGTACAGTAGTGAACCTATAGACCTTCAGTGTGACAGGTTAGTACAGTAGTGAACCTATAGACCTTCAGTGTGTGACAGGTTAGTACAGTGGGAACCTATAGGTCTTCAGTGGTAAACCTATAGGTCTTCAGTTTGACAGGTTAGTACAGTGGTGAACCTATAAGTCTTCAGTGTGTGACAGGTTAGTACAGTGGAGAACCTATAGGTCTTCAGTGTGTGACAGGTTAGTACAGTGGTGAACCTATAGGTCTTCAGTGTGACAGGTTAGTACAGTGGTAAACCTATAGGTCTTCAGTGTGACAGGTTAGTACAGTGGTGAACCTATAGGTCTTCAGTGTGTGACCGGTTAGTAAAGTGGTGAACCTATAGGTCTTCAGTGTGACAGGTTAGTACAGTGGTGAACCTATAGACCTTCAGTGTGTGACCGGTTAGTACAGTAGTGAACCTATAGACCTTCAGTGTGACAGGTTAGTACAGTGGTGAACCTATAAGTCTTCAGTGTGTGACAGGTTAGTACAGTGGAGAACCTATAGGTCTTCAGTGTGTGACAGGTTAGTACAGTGGTGAACCTATAGGTCTTCAGTGTGACAGGTTAGTACAGTGGTGAACCTATAGACCTTCAGTGTGTGACCGGTTAGTACAGTGGTGAACCTATATGTCTTCAGTGTGACAGGTTAGTACAGTGGTGAACCTATAGACCTTCAGTGTGTGACAGGTTAGTACAGTGGGGAACCTATAGACCTTCAGTGTGACAGGTTAGTACAGTAGTGAACCTATAGACCTTCAGTGTGACAGGTTAGTACAGTAGTGAACCTATAGACCTTCAGTGTGTGACAGGTTAGTACAGTGGGGAACCTATAGACCTTCAGCGTGACAGGTTAGTAAAGTGGAGAACCTATAGACCTTCAGTGTGACAGGTTAGTACAGTGGGGAACCTATAGACCTTCAGTGTGACAGGTTAGTACAGTAGTGAACCTATAGACCTTCAGTGTGTGACCGGTTAGTACAGTGGTGAACCTATATGTCTTCAGTGTGACAGGTTAGTACAGTGGTGAACCTATAGACCTTCAGTGTGTGACAGGTCAGTACAGTGGGGAACCTATAGACCTTCAGTGTGACAGGTTAGTACAGTAGTGAACCTATAGACCTTCAGTGTGACAGGTTAGTACAGTAGTGAACCTATAGACCTTCAGTGTGTGACAGGTTAGTACAGTGGGGAACCTATAGGTCTTCAGTGGTAAACCTATAGGTCTTCAGTGGTAAACCTATAGGTCTTCAGTTTGACAGGTTAGTACAGTGGTGAACCTATAAGTCTTCAGTGTGTGACAGGTTAGTACAGTGGAGAACCTATAGGTCTTCAGTGTGTGACAGTGGTGAACCTATAGACCTTCAGTGTGACAGGTTAGTACAGTAGTGAACCTATAGGTCTTCAGTGTGACAGGTTAGTACAGTGGGGAACCTATAGGTCTTCAGTGGTAAACCTATAGGTCTTCAGTGTGACAGGTTAGTACAGTGGTGAACCTATAGGTCTTCAGTGTGTGACAGTGGTGAACCTATAGACCTTCAGTGTGACAGGTTAGTACAGTGGAGAACCTATAGGACCTTCAGTGTGACAAGTTAGTACAGCGGTGAACCTATAGGTCTTCAGTGTGACAGGTTAGTACAGTGGTGAACCTATAGGTCTTCAGTGTGACAGGTTAGTACAGTGGAGAACCTATAGGTCTTCAGTGGTAAACCTATAGGTCTTCAGTGTGTGACAGTGGTGAACCTAGACCTTCAGCGTGACAGGTTAGTACAGTGGAGAACCTATAGACCTTCAGTGTGTGACAGGTTAGTACAGTGGGGAACCTATAGGTCTTCAGTGGTAAACCTATAGGTCTTCAGTTTGACAGGTTAGTACAGTGGTGAACCTATAGGTCTTCAGTGTGTGACAGGTTAGTACAGTGGTGAACCTATAGGTCTTCAGTGTGACAGGTTAGTACAGTGGTGAACCTATAGACCTTCAGTGTGTGACAGGTTAGTACAGTGGGGAACCTATAGACCTTCAGCGTGACAGGTTAGTACAGTGGAGAACCTATAGACCTTCAGTGTGTGACAGGTTAGTACAGTAGTGAACCTATAGACCTTCAGTGTGACAGGTTAGTACAGTAGTGAACCTATAGACCTTCAGTGTGTGACAGGTTAGTACAGTGGGGAACCTATAGGTCTTCAGTGGTAAACCTATAGGTCTTCAGTGGTAAACCTATAGGTCTTCAGTTTGACAGGTTAGTACAGTGGTGAACCTATAAGTCTTCAGTGTGACAGGTTAGTACAGTGGTGAACCTATAGGTCTTCAGTGTGACAGGTTAGTACAGTGGTGAACCTATAGGTCTTCAGTGTGTGACCGGTTAGTACAGTGGTGAACCTATAGGTCTTCAGTGTGTGACAGGTTAGTACAGTGGTGAACCTATAGGTCTTCAGTGGTAAACCTATAGGTCTTCAGTGGTAAACCTATAGGTCTTCAGTGGTAAACCTATAGGTCTTCAGTGGTAAACCTATAGGTCTTCAGTTTGACAGGTTAGTACAGTGGTGAACCTATAAGTCTTCAGTGTGACAGGTTAGTACAGTGGTGAACCTATAGGTCTTCAGTGTGTGACCGGTTAGTACAGTGGTGAACCTATAGGTCTTCAGTGTGTGACAGGTTAGTACAGTGGTGAACCTATAAGTCTTCAGTGTGACAGGTTAGTACAGTGGTGAACCTATAGGTCTTCAGTGTGTGACCGGTTAGTACAGTGGTGAACCTATAGGTCTTCAGTGTGTGACAGGTTAGTACAGTGGTGAACCTATAGGTCTTCAGTGTGTGACAGGTTAGTACAGTGGTGAACCTATAGGTCTTCAGTGTGTGACAGGTTAGTACAGTGGTGAACCTATAGACCTTCAGTGTGACAGGTTAGTACAGTAGTGAACCTATAGACCTTCAGTGTGACAGGTTAGTACAGTGGTGAACCTATAAGTCTTCAGTGTGTGACAGGTTAGTACAGTGGAGAACCTATAGGTCTTCAGTGTGTGACAGGTTAGTACAGTGGTGAACCTATAGGTCTTCAGTGTGACAGGTTAGTACAGTGGTAAACCTATAGGTCTTCAGTGTGACAGGTTAGTACAGTGGTGAACCTATAGACCTTCAGTGTGACAGGTTAGTACAGTGGTGAACCTATAGACCTTCAGTGTGACAGGTTAGTACAGTGGAGAACCTATAGACCTTCAGTGTGACAGGTTAGTACAGTGGTGAACCTATAAGTCTTCAGTGTGTGACAGGTTAGTACAGTGGAGAACCTATAGGTCTTCAGTGTGTGACAGGTTAGTACAGTGGTGAACCTATAGGTCTTCAGTGTGACAGGTTAGTACAGTGGTGAACCTATAGGTATTCAGTGTGACAGGTTAGTACAGTGGTGAACCTATAGGTCTTCAGTATGTGACAGGTTAGTACAGTGGTGAACCTATAGACCTTCAGTGTGACAGGTTAGTACAGTAGTGAACCTATAGACCTTCAGTGTGACAGGTTAGTACAGTGGTGAACCTATAAGTCTTCAGTGTGTGACAGGTTAGTACAGTGGAGAACCTATAGACCTTCAGTGTGTGACAGGTTAGTACAGTAGTGAACCTATAGACCTTCAGTGTGACAGGTTAGTACAGTAGTGAACCTATAGACCTTCAGTGTGTGACAGGTTAGTACAGTGGGGAACCTATAGACCTTCAGCGTGACAGGTTAGTACAGTGGAGAACCTATAGAGCTTCAGTGTGTGACAGGTTAGTACAGTGGGGAACCTATAGACCTTCAGTGTGACAGGTTAGTACAGTAGTGAACCTATAGACCTTCAGTGTGACAGGTTAGTACAGTAGTGAACCTATAGACCTTCAGTGTGACAGGTTAGTACAGTAGTGAACCTATAGACCTTCAGTGTGACAGGTTAGTACAGTGGGGAACCTATAGGTCTTCAGTGGTAAACCTATAGGTCTTCAGTGGTAAACCTATAGGTCTTCAGTTTGACAGGTTAGTACAGTGGTGAACCTATAAGTCTTCAGTGTGACAGGTTAGTACAGTGGTAATCCTATAGGTCTTCAGTGTGACAGGTTAGTACAGTGGTGAACCTATAGACCTTCAGTGTGACAGGTTAGTACAGTGGTGAACCTATAGAGCTTCAGTGTGACAGGTTAGTACAGTGGTGAACCTATAGGTCTTCAGTGTGACAGGTTAGTACAGTGGTGAACCTATAGGTCTTCAGTGTGACAGGTTAGTACAGTAGTGAACCTATAAGTCTTCAGTGTGTGACAGGTTAGTACAGTGGAGAAGCTATAGGTCTTCAGTGTGACAGGTTAGTACAGTGGTGAACCTATAGACCTTCAGTGTGTGACAGGTTAGTACAGTGGGGAACCTATAGACCTTCAGCGTGACAGGTTAGTACAGTGGAGAACCTATAGACCTTCAGTGTGTGACAGGTTAGTACAGTGGGGAACCTATAGACCTTCAGTGTGACAGGTTAGTACAGTAGTGAACCTATAGACCTTCAGTGTGTGACAGGTTAGTACAGTGGTGAACCTATAAGTCTTCAGTGTGCCATGTTAGTACAGTGGTAAACCTATAGGTCTTCAGTGTGACAGGTTAGTACAGTGGTGAACCTATAGACCTTCAGTGTGTGACAGGTTAGTACAGTGGGGAACCTATAGACCTTCAGCGTGACAGGTTAGTACAGTGGAGAACCTATAGACCTTCAGTGTGTGACAGGTTAGTACAGTGGGGAACCTATAGACCTTCAGTGTGACAGGTTAGTACAGTAGTGAACCTATAGACCTTCAGTGTGTGACAGGTTAGTACAGTGGTGAACCTATAAGTCTTCAGTGTGACAGGTTAGTACAGTGGTAAACCTATAGGTCTTCAGTGTGACAGGTTAGTACAGTGGTGAACCTATAGGTCTTCAGTGTGTGACCGGTTAGTACAGTGGTGAACCTATAGACCTTCAGTGTGTGACAGGTTAGTACAGTGGTGAACCTATAAGTCTTCAGTGTGACAGGTTAGTACAGTGGTAAACCTATAGGTCTTCAGTGTGACAGGTTAGTACAGTGGTGAACCTATAGGTCTTCAGTGTGTGACCGGTTAGTACAGTAGTGAACCTATAGGTCTTCAGTGTGACAGGTTAGTACAGTGGTGAACCTATAGACCTTCAGTGTGTGACAGGTTAGTACAGTGGGGAACCTATAGACCTTCAGCGTGACAGGTTAGTAAAGTGGAGAACCTATAGACCTTCAGTGTGTGACAGGTTAGTACAGTGGGGAACCTATAGACCTTCAGTGTGACAGGTTAGTACAGTAGTGAACCTATAGACCTTCAGTGTGTGACAGGTTAGTACAGTGGGGAACCTATAGGTCTTCAGTGGTAAACCTATAGGTCTTCAGTGGTAAACCTATAGGTCTTCAGTTTGACAGGTTAGTACAGTGGTGAACCTATAAGTCTTCAGTGTGTGACAGGTTAGTACAGTGGAGAACCTATAGGTCTTCAGTGTGACAGGTTAGTACAGTGGGGAACCTATAGGTCTTCAGTGGTAAACCTATAGGTCTTCAGTGTGACAGGTTAGTACAGTAGTGAACCTATAGGTCTTCAGTGTGACAGGTTAGTACAGTGGGGAACCTATAGGTCTTCAGTGGTAAACCTATAGGTCTTCAGTGTGACAGGTTAGTACAGTGGTGAACCTATAGGTCTTCAGTGTGTGACAGTGGTGAACCTATAGACCTTCAGTGTGACAGGTTAGTACAGTGGAGAACCTATAGGTCTTCAGTGTGTGACAGTGGTGAACCTATAGACCTTCAGTGTGTGACCGGTTAGTACAGTGGTGAACCTATAGGACCTTTAGTGTGACAAGTTAGTACAGCGGTGAACCTATAGGTCTTCAGTGTGACAGGTTAGTACAGTGGTGAACCTATAGACCTTCAGTGTGACAGGTTAGTACAGTGGAGAACATATAGGTCTTCAGTGTGACAGGTTAGTACAGTGGTGAACCTATAGACCTTCAGTGTGTGACAGGTTAGTACAGTGGTGAACCTATAGGTCTTCAGTGTGACAGGTTAGTACAGTGGTGAACCTATAGGTCTTCAGTATGTGACAGGTTAGTACAGTGGTGAACCTATAGACCTTCAGTGTGACAGGTTAGTACAGTGGTGAACCTATAGACCTTCAGTGTGTGACAGGTTAGTACAGTGGGGAACCTATAGACCTTCAGCGTGACAGGTTAGTACAGTGGAGAACCTATAGACCTTCAGTGTGTGACAGGTTAGTACAGTAGTGAACCTATAGACCTTCAGTGTGTGACAGGTTAGTACAGTGGGGAACCTATAGACCTTCAGCGTGACAGGTTAGTACAGTGGAGAACCTATAGAGCTTCAGTGTGTGACAGGTTAGTACAGTGGGGAACCTTTAGACCTTCAGTGTGACAGGTTAGTACAGTAGTGAACCTATAGACCTTCAGTGTGACAGGTTAGTACAGTAGTGAACCTATAGACCTTCAGTGTGTGACAGGTTAGTACAGTGGGGAACCTATAGGTCTTCAGTGGTAAACCTATAGGTCTTCAGTTTGACAGGTTAGTACAGTGGTGAACCTATAAGTCTTCAGTGTGTGACAGGTTAGTACAGTGGAGAACCTATAGGTCTTCAGTGTGTGACAGGTTAGTACAGTGGTGAACCTATAGGTCTTCAGTGTGACAGGTTAGTACAGTGGTAAACCTATAGGTCTTCAGTGTGACAGGTTAGTACAGTGGTGAACCTATAGGTCTTCAGTGTGTGACCGGTTAGTAAAGTGGTGAACCTATAGGTCTTCAGTGTGACAGGTTAGTACAGTGGTGAACCTATAGACCTTCAGTGTGTGACCGGTTAGTACAGTAGTGAACCTATAGACCTTCAGTGTGACAGGTTAGTACAGTGGTGAACCTATAAGTCTTCAGTGTGTGACAGGTTAGTACAGTGGAGAACCTATAGGTCTTCAGTGTGTGACAGGTTAGTACAGTGGTGAACCTATAGGTCTTCAGTGTGACAGGTTAGTACAGTGGTGAACCTATAGACCTTCAGTGTGTGACCGGTTAGTACAGTGGTGAACCTATATGTCTTCAGTGTGACAGGTTAGTACAGTGGTGAACCTATAGACCTTCAGTGTGTGACAGGTTAGTACAGTGGGAACCTATAGACCTTCAGTGTGACAGGTTAGTACAGTAGTGAACCTATAGACCTTCAGTGTGACAGGTTAGTACAGTAGTGAACCTATAGACCTTCAGTGTGTGACAGGTTAGTACAGTGGGAACCTATAGACCTTCAGCGTGACAGGTTAGTAAAGTGGAGAACCTATAGACCTTCAGTGTGACAGGTTAGTACAGTGGGAACCTATAGACCTTCAGTGTGACAGGTTAGTACAGTAGTGAACCTATAGACCTTCAGTGTGTGACAGGTTAGTACAGTGGGGAACCTATAGGTCTTCAGTGGTAAACCTATAGGTCTTCAGTGGTAAACCTATAGGTCTTCAGTTTGACAGGTTAGTACAGTGGTGAACCTATAAGTCTTCAGTGTGTGACAGGTTAGTACAGTGGAGAACCTATAGGTCTTCAGTGTGTGACAGTGGTGAACCTATAGACCTTCAGTGTGACAGGTTAGTACAGTAGTGAACCTATAGGTCTTCAGTGTGACCTAGGTTTCAGTACAGTGGGGAACCTATAGGTCTTCAGTGGTAAACCTATAGGTCTTCAGTGTGACAGGTTAGTGTGGTGAACCTATAGGTCTTCAGTGTGTGACAGTGGTGAACCTATAGACCTTCAGTGTGACAGGTTAGTACAGTGGAGAACCTATAGGACCTTCAGTGTGACAAGTTAGTACAGCGGTGAACCTATAGGTCTTCAGTGTGACAGGTTAGTACAGTGGTGAACCTATAGGTCTTCAGTGTGACAGGTTAGTACAGTGGAGAACCTATAGGTCTTCAGTGGTAAACCTATAGGTCTTCAGTGTGTGACAGTGGTGAACCTAGACCTTCAGCGTGACAGGTTAGTACAGTGGAGAACCTATAGACCTTCAGTGTGTGACAGGTTAGTACAGTGGGGAACCTATAGGTCTTCAGTGGTAAACCTATAGGTCTTCAGTTTGACAGGTTAGTACAGTGGTGAACCTATAGGTCTTCAGTGTGTGACAGGTTAGTACAGTGGTGAACCTATAGACCTTCAGTGTGACAGGTTAGTACAGTAGTGAACCTATAGGTCTTCAGTGTGTGACCGGTTAGTACAGTGGTGAACCTATAGGTCTTCAGTGTGACAGGTTAGTACAGTGGTGAACCTATAGGTCTTCAGTGTGTGACCGGTTAGTACAGTGGTGAACCTATAGGTCTTCAGTGTGACAGGTTAGTACAGTGGTGAACCTATAGACCTTCAGTGTGTGACAGGTTAGTACAGTGGGGAACCTATAGACCTTCAGCGTGACAGGTTAGTACAGTGGGGAACCTATAGACCTTCAGTGTGACAGGTTAGTACAGTAGTGAACCTATAGACCTTCAGTGTGTGACAGGTTAGTACAGTGGGGAACCTATAGGTCTTCAGTGGTAAACCTATAGGTCTTCAGTGGTAAACCTATAGGTCTTCAGTTTGACAGGTTAGTACAGTGGTGAACCTATAAGTCTTCAGTGTGTGACAGGTTAGTACAGTGGAGAACCTATAGGTCTTCAGTGTGACAGGTTAGTACAGTGGGGAACCTATAGGTCTTCAGTGGTAAAACCTATAGGTCTTCAGTGTGACAGGTTAGTACAGTAGTGAACCTATAGGTCTTCAGTGTGACAGGTTAGTACAGTGGGGAACCTATAGGTCTTCAGTGGTAAACCTATAGGTCTTCAGTGTGACAGGTTAGTACAGTGGTGAACCTATAGGTCTTCAGTGTGTGACAGTGGTGAACCTATAGACCTTCAGTGTGACAGGTTAGTACAGTGGAGAACCTATAGGTCTTCAGTGTGTGACAGTGGTGAACCTATAGACCTTCAGTGTGTGACCGGTTAGTACAGTGGTGAACCTATAGGACCTTTAGTGTGACAAGTTAGTACAGCGGTGAACCTATAGGTCTTCAGTGTGACAGGTTAGTACAGTGGTGAACCTATAGACCTTCAGTGTGACAGGTTAGTACAGTGGAGAACATATAGGTCTTCAGTGGTAAACCTATAGGTCTTCAGTTTGACAGGTTAGTACAGTGGTGAACCTATAAGTCTTCAGTGTGTGACAGGTTAGTACAGTGGAGAACCTATAGGTCTTCAGTGTGTGACAGGTTAGTACAGTGGTGAACCTATAGGTCTTCAGTGTGTGACAGGTTAGTACAGTGGTGAACCTATAGGTCTTCAGTGTGACAGGTTAGTACAGTGGTAAACCTATAGGTCTTCAGTGTGACAGGTTAGTACAGTGGTGAACCTATAGGTCTTCAGTGTGTGACCGGTTAGTAAAGTGGTGAACCTATAGGTCTTCAGTGTGACAGGTTAGTACAGTGGTGAACCTATAGACCTTCAGTGTGTGACCGGTTAGTACAGTAGTGAACCTATAGACCTTCAGTGTGACAGGTTAGTACAGTGGTGAACCTATAAGTCTTCAGTGTGTGACAGGTTAGTACAGTGGAGAACCTATAGGTCTTCAGTGTGTGACAGGTTAGTACAGTGGTGAACCTATAGGTCTTCAGTGTGACAGGTTAGTACAGTGGTGAACCTATAGACCTTCAGTGTGTGACCGGTTAGTACAGTGGTGAACCTATATGTCTTCAGTGTGACAGGTTAGTACAGTGGTGAACCTATAGGTCTTCAGTGTGTGACAGGTTAGTACAGTGGGGAACCTATAGACCTTCAGTGTGACAGGTTAGTACAGTAGTGAACCTATAGACCTTCAGTGTGACAGGTTAGTACAGTAGTGAACCTATAGACCTTCAGTGTGTGACAGGTTAGTACAGTGGGGAACCTATAGACCTTCAGCGTGACAGGTTAGTAAAGTGGAGAACCTATAGACCTTCAGTGTGACAGGTTAGTACAGTGGGAACCTATAGGTCTTCAGTGTGACAGGTTAGTACAGTAGTGAACCTATAGACCTTCAGTGTGTGACAGGTTAGTACAGTGGGGAACCTATAGGTCTTCAGTGGTGAACCTATAGGTCTTCAGTGGTAAACCTATAGGTCTTCAGTTTGACAGGTTAGTACAGTGGTGAACCTATAAGTCTTCAGTGTGTGACAGGTTAGTACAGTGGAGAACCTATAGGTCTTCAGTGTGTGACAGTGGTGAACCTATAGACCTTCAGTGTGACAGGTTAGTACAGTGGTGAACCTATAGGTCTTCAGTGTGACAGGTTAGTACAGTGGGAACCTATAGGTCTTCAGTGGTAAACCTATAGGTCTTCAGTGTGACAGGTTAGTACAGTGGTGAACCTATAGGTCTTCAGTGTGTGACAGTGGTGAACCTATAGACCTTCAGTGTGACAGGTTAGTACAGTGGAGAACCTATAGGACCTTCAGTGTGACAAGTTAGTACAGCGGTGAACCTATAGGTCTTCAGTGTGACAGGTTAGTACAGTGGTGAACCTATAGGTCTTCAGTGTGACAGGTTAGTACAGTGGAGAACCTATAGGTCTTCAGTGGTGAACCTAGGTCTTCAGTGTGTGACAGTGGTGAACCTAGACCTTCAGCGTGACAGGTTAGTACAGTGGAGAACCTATAGACCTTCAGTGTGTGACAGGTTAGTACAGTGGGGAACCTAGGTCTTCAGTGGTAAACCTATAGGTCTTCAGTTTGACAGGTTAGTACAGTGGTGAACCTATAGGTCTTCAGTGTGTGACAGGTTAGTACAGTGGTGAACCTATAGACCTTCAGTGTGACAGGTTAGTACAGTAGTGAACCTATAGGTCTTCAGTGTGTGACCGGTTAGTACAGTGGTGAACCTATAGGTCTTCAGTGTGACAGGTTAGTACAGTGGTGAACCTATAGGTCTTCAGTGTGTGACCGGTTAGTACAGTGGTGAACCTATAGGTCTTCAGTGTGACAGGTTAGTACAGTGGTGAACCTATAGACCTTCAGTGTGTGACAGGTTAGTACAGTGGGAACCTATAGACCTTCAGCGTGACAGGTTAGTACAGTGGGGAACCTATAGACCTTCAGTGTGACAGGTTAGTACAGTAGTGAACCTATAGACCTTCAGTGTGTGACAGGTTAGTACAGTGGGGAACCTATAGGTCTTCAGTGGTAAACCTATAGGTCTTCAGTGGTAAACCTATAGGTCTTCAGTTTGACAGGTTAGTACAGTGGTGAACCTATAAGTCTTCAGTGTGTGACAGGTTAGTACAGTGGAGAACCTATAGGTCTTCAGTGTGACAGGTTAGTACAGTGGGGAACCTATAGGTCTTCAGTGGTAAACCTATAGGTCTTCAGTGTGACAGGTTAGTACAGTAGTGAACCTATAGGTCTTCAGTGTGACAGGTTAGTACAGTGGGGAACCTATAGGTCTTCAGTGGTAAACCTATAGGTCTTCAGTGTGACAGGTTAGTACAGTGGTGAACCTATAGGTCTTCAGTGTGTGACAGTGGTGAACCTATAGACCTTCAGTGTGACAGGTTAGTACAGTGGAGAACCTATAGGTCTTCAGTGTGTGACAGTGGTGAACCTATAGACCTTCAGTGTGTGACAGGTTAGTACAGTGGTGAACCTATAGGACCTTTAGTGTGACAGGTTAGTACAGTGGTGAACCTATAGGTCTTCAGTGTGACAGGTTAGTACAGTGGTGAACCTATAGACCTTCAGTGTGACAGGTTAGTACAGTGGAGAACATATAGGTCTTCAGTGGTAAACCTATAGGTCTTCAGTTTGACAGGTTAGTACAGTGGTGAACCTATAAGTCTTCAGTGTGACAGGTTAGTACAGTGGAGAACCTATAGGTCTTCAGTGTGTGACCGGTTAGTACAGTGGTGAACCTATAGGTCTTCAGTGTGTGACAGGTTAGTACAGTGGTGAACCTATAGGTCTTCAGTGTGACAGGTTAGTACAGTGGTAAACCTATAGGTCTTCAGTGTGACAGGTTAGTACAGTGGTGAACCTATAGGTCTTCAGTGTGTGACCGGTTAGTAAGTGGTGAACCTATAGGTCTTCAGTGTGACAGGTTAGTACAGTGGTGAACCTATAGACCTTCAGTGTGTGACCGGTTAGTACAGTAGTGAACCTATAGACCTTCAGTGTGACAGGTTAGTACAGTGGTGAACCTATAAGTCTTCAGTGTGTGACAGGTTAGTACAGTGGAGAACCTATAGGTCTTCAGTGTGTGACAGGTTAGTACAGTGGTGAACCTATAGGTCTTCAGTGTGACAGGTTAGTACAGTGGTGAACCTATAGACCTTCAGTGTGTGACCGGTTAGTACAGTGGTGAACCTATATGTCTTCAGTGTGACAGGTTAGTACAGTGGTGAACCTATAGACCTTCAGTGTGTGACAGGTTAGTACAGTGGTGAACCTATAGACCTTCAGTGTGACAGGTTAGTACAGTAGTGAACCTATAGGTCTTCAGTGTGACAGGTTAGTACAGTAGTGAACCTATAGGTCTTCAGTGTGTGACAGGTTAGTACAGTGGGGAACCTATAGACCTTCAGTGTGTGACAGGTTAGTAAAGTGGAGAACCTATAGGTCTTCAGTGTGACAGGTTAGTACAGTGGGAACCTATAGGTCTTCAGTGTGACAGGTTAGTACAGTAGTGAACCTATAGACCTTCAGTGTGTGACAGGTTAGTACAGTGGTGAACCTATAGGTCTTCAGTGGTAAACCTATAGGTCTTCAGTGGTAAACCTATAGGTCTTCAGTTTGACAGGTTAGTACAGTGGTGAACCTATAAGTCTTCAGTGTGTGACAGGTTAGTACAGTGGAGAACCTATAGGTCTTCAGTGTGTGACAGTGGTGAACCTATAGGTCTTCAGTGTGACAGGTTAGTACAGTGGTGAACCTATAGGTCTTCAGTGTGACAGGTTAGTACAGTGGGAACCTATAGGTCTTCAGGTCTTCAGTGTGACAGGTTAGTACAGTGGTGAACCTATAGGTCTTCAGTGTGACAGGTTAGACAGTGGTGAACCTATAGACCTTCAGTGTGACAGGTTAGTACAGTGGAGAACCTATAGGACCTTCAGTGTGACAGGTTAGTACAGCGGTGAACCTATAGGTCTTCAGTGTGACAGGTTAGTACAGTGGTGAACCTATAGGTCTTCAGTGTGTGACAGGTTAGTACAGTGGTGAACCTATAGGTCTTCAGTGTGTGACAGGTTAGTACAGTGGGGAACCTATAGGTCTTCAGTGGTAAACCTATAGGTCTTCAGTTTGACAGGTTAGTACAGTGGTGAACCTATAGGTCTTCAGTGTGTGACAGGTTAGTACAGTGGTGAACCTATAGGTCTTCAGTGTGTGACAGGTTAGTACAGTGGTGAACCTATAGACCTTCAGTGTGTGACAGGTTAGTACAGTGGGGAACCTATAGACCTTCAGCGTGACAGGTTAGTACAGTGGAGAACCTATAGGTCTTCAGTGTGTGACAGGTTAGTACAGTGTGAACCTATAGACCTTCAGTGTGACAGGTTAGTACAGTAGTGAACCTATAGACCTTCAGTGTGTGACAGGTTAGTACAGTGGGGAACCTATAGGTCTTCAGTGGTAAACCTATAGGTCTTCAGTGGTAAACCTATAGGTCTTCAGTTTGACAGGTTAGTACAGTGGTGAACCTATAAGTCTTCAGTGTGTGACAGGTTAGTACAGTGGTGAACCTATAGGTCTTCAGTGTGACAGGTTAGTACAGTGGTGAACCTATAGGTCTTCAGTGTGTGACCGGTTAGTACAGTGGTGAACCTATAGGTCTTCAGTGTGTGACAGGTTAGTACAGTGGTGAACCTATAGGTCTTCAGTGGTAAACCTATAGGTCTTCAGTGGTAAACCTATAGGTCTTCAGTTTGACAGGTTAGTACAGTGGTGAACCTATAAGTCTTCAGTGTGACAGGTTAGTACAGTGGTGAACCTATAGGTCTTCAGTGTGTGACCGGTTAGTACAGTGGTGAACCTATAGGTCTTCAGTGTGTGACAGGTTAGTACAGTGGTGAACCTATAAGTCTTCAGTGTGACAGGTTAGTACAGTGGTGAACCTATAGGTCTTCAGTGTGTGACCAGTTAGTACAGTGGTGAACCTATAGGTCTTCAGTGTGTGACAGGTTAGTACAGTGGTGAACCTATAGGTCATCAGTGTGACAGGTTAGTACAGTGGTGAACCTATAGGTCTTCAGTGTGTGACAGGTTAGTACAGTGGTGAACCTATAGACCTTCAGTGTGACAGGTTAGTACAGTAGTGAACCTATAGACCTTCAGTGTGACAGGTTAGTACAGTGGTGAACCTATAAGTCTTCAGTGTGTGACAGGTTAGTACAGTGGAGAACCTATAGGTCTTCAGTGTGTGACAGGTTAGTACAGTGGTGAACCTATAGGTCTTCAGTGTGACAGGTTAGTACAGTGGTGAACCTATAGGTCTTCAGTGTGACAGGTTAGTACAGTGGTGAACCTATAGACCTTCAGTGTGACAGGTTAGTACAGTGGAGAACCTATAGACCTTCAGTGTGACAGGTTAGTACAGTGGTGAACCTATAAGTCTTCAGTGTGTGACAGGTTAGTACAGTGGAGAACCTATAGGTCTTCAGTGTGTGACAGGTTAGTACAGTGGTGAACCTATAGGTCTTCAGTGTGACAGGTTAGTACAGTGGTGAACCTATAGGTATTCAGTGTGACAGGTTAGTACAGTGGTGAACCTATAGGTCTTCAGTATGTGACAGGTTAGTACAGTGGTGAACCTATAGACCTTCAGTGTGACAGGTTAGTACAGTGGTGAACCTATAAGTCTTCAGTGTGTGACAGGTTAGTACAGTAGTGAACCTATAGACCTTCAGTGTGTGACAGGTTAGTACAGTAGTGAACCTATAGACCTTCAGTGTGACATGTTAGTACAGTAGTGAACCTATAGACCTTCAGTGTGTGACAGGTTAGTACAGTGGGGAACCTATAGACCTTCAGCGTGACAGGTTAGTACAGTGGAGAACCTATAGAGTTTCAGTGTGTGACAGGTTAGTACAGTGGGGAACCTATAGACCTTCAGTGTGACAGGTTAGTACAGTAGTGAACCTATAGACCTTCAGTGTGACAGGTTAGTACAGTAGTGAACCTATAGACCTTCAGTGTGACAGGTTAGTACAGTAGTGAACCTATAGACCTTCAGTGTGACAGGTTAGTACAGTGGGGGAACCTATAGGTCTTCAGTGGTAAACCTATAGGTCTTCAGTGGTAAACCTATAGGTCTTCAGTGGTAAACCTATAGGTCTTCAGTTTGACAGGTTAGTACAGTGGTGAACCTATAAGTCTTCAGTGTGTGACAGGTTAGTACAGTGGAGAACCTATAGGTCTTCAGTGTGTGACAGGTTAGTACAGTGGTGAACCTATAAGTCTTCAGTGTGACAGGTTAGTACAGTGGTAAACCTATAGGTCTTCAGTGTGACAGGTTAGTACAGTGGTGAACCTATAGGTCTTCAGTGTGTGACCGGTTAGTACAGTGGTGAACCTATAGACCTTCAGTGTGACAGGTTAGTACAGTGGTGAACCTATAGGTCTTCAGTATGTGACAGGTTAGTACAGTGGTGAACCTATAGACCTTCAGTGTGACAGGTTAGTACAGTGGTGAACCTATAGACCTTCAGTGTGTGACAGGTTAGTACAGTGGGGAACCTATAGACCTTCAGCGTGACAGGTTAGTACAGTGGAGAACCTATAGACCTTCAGTGTGTGACAGGTTAGTACAGTAGTGAACCTATAGACCTTCAGTGTGTGACAGGTTAGTACAGTGGGGAACCTATAGACCTTCAGCGTGACAGGTTAGTACAGTGGAGAACCTATAGAGCTTCAGTGTGTGACAGGTTAGTACAGTGGGGAACCTATAGACCTTCAGTGTGACAGGTTAGTACAGTAGTGAACCTATAGACCTTCAGTGTGACAGGTTAGTACAGTAGTGAACCTATAGACCTTCAGTGTGTGACAGGTTAGTACAGTGGGGAACCTATAGGTCTTCAGTGGTAAACCTATAGGTCTTCAGTTTGACAGGTTAGTACAGTGGTGAACCTATAAGTCTTCAGTGTGTGACAGGTTAGTACAGTGGAGAACCTATAGGTCTTCAGTGTGTGACAGGTTAGTACAGTGGTGAACCTATAGGTCTTCAGTGTGACAGGTTGGTACAGTGGTAAACCTATAGGTCTTCAGTGTGACAGGTTAGTACAGTGGTGAACCTATAGGTCTTCAGTGTGTGACCGGTTAGTAAAGTGGTGAACCTATAGGTCTTCAGTGTGACAGGTTAGTACAGTGGTGAACCTATAGACCTTCAGTGTGTGACCGGTTAGTACAGTAGTGAACCTATAGACCTTCAGTGTGACAGGTTAGTACAGTGGTGAACCTATAAGTCTTCAGTGTGTGACAGGTTAGTACAGTGGAGAACCTATAGGTCTTCAGTGTGTGACAGGTTAGTACAGTGGTGAACCTATAGGTCTTCAGTGTGACAGGTTAGTACAGTGGTGAACCTATAGACCTTCAGTGTGTGACCGGTTAGTACAGTGGTGAACCTATATGTCTTCAGTGTGACAGGTTAGTACAGTGGTGAACCTATAGACCTTCAGTGTGTGACAGGTTAGTACAGTGGGGAACCTATAGACCTTCAGTGTGACAGGTTAGTACAGTAGTGAACCTATAGACCTTCAGTGTGACAGGTTAGTACAGTAGTGAACCTATAGACCTTCAGTGTGTGACAGGTTAGTACAGTGGGGAACCTATAGACCTTCAGCGTGACAGGTTAGTAAAGTGGAGAACCTATAGACCTTCAGTGTGACAGGTTAGTACAGTGGGGAACCTATAGACCTTCAGTGTGACAGGTTAGTACAGTAGTGAACCTATAGACCTTCAGTGTGTGACAGGTTAGTACAGTGGGGAACCTATAGGTCTTCAGTGGTAAACCTATAGGTCTTCAGTGGTAAACCTATAGGTCTTCAGTTTGACAGGTTAGTACAGTGGTGAACCTATAAGTCTTCAGTGTGTGACAGGTTAGTACAGTGGAGAACCTATAGGTCTTCAGTGTGTGACAGTGGTGAACCTATAGACCTTCAGTGTGACAGGTTAGTACAGTAGTGAACCTATAGGTCTTCAGTGTGACAGGTTAGTACAGTGGGGAACCTATAGGTCTTCAGTGGTAAACCTATAGGTCTTCAGTGTGACAGGTTAGTACAGTGGTGAACCTATAGGTCTTCAGTGTGTGACAGTGGTGAACCTATAGACCTTCAGTGTGACAGGTTAGTACAGTGGAGAACCTATAGGACCTTCAGTGTGACAAGTTAGTACAGCGGTGAACCTATAGGTCTTCAGTGTGACAGGTTAGTACAGTGGTGAACCTATAGGTCTTCAGTGTGACAGGTTAGTACAGTGGAGAACCTATAGGTCTTCAGTGGTAAACCTATAGGTCTTCAGTGTGTGACAGTGGTGAACCTAGACCTTCAGCGTGACAGGTTAGTACAGTGGAGAACCTATAGACCTTCAGTGTGTGACAGGTTAGTACAGTGGGGAACCTATAGGTCTTCAGTGGTAAACCTATAGGTCTTCAGTTTGACAGGTTAGTACAGTGGTGAACCTATAGGTCTTCAGTGTGTGACAGGTTAGTACAGTGGTGAACCTATAGGTCTTCAGTGTGACAGGTTAGTACAGTGGTGAACCTATAGACCTTCAGTGTGTGACAGGTTAGTACAGTGGGGAACCTATAGACCTTCAGCGTGACAGGTTAGTACAGTGGAGAACCTATAGACCTTCAGTGTGTGACAGGTTAGTACAGTAGTGAACCTATAAGTCTTCAGTGTGTGACAGGTTAGTACAGTGGTGAACCTATAGGTCTTCAGTGTGACAGGTTAGTACAGTGGTGAACCTATAGGTCTTCAGTGTGTGACCGGTTAGTACAGTGGTGAACCTATAGGTCTTCAGTGTGTGACAGGTTAGTACAGTGGTGAACCTATAGGTCTTCAGTGGTAAACCTATAGGTCTTCAGTGGTAAACCTATAGGTCTTCAGTTTGACAGGTTAGTACAGTGGTGAACCTATAAGTCTTCAGTGTGACAGGTTAGTACAGTGGTGAACCTATAGGTCTTCAGTGTGTGACCGGTTAGTACAGTGGTGAACCTATAGGTCTTCAGTGTGTGACAGGTTAGTACAGTGGTGAACCTATAAGTCTTCAGTGTGACAGGTTAGTACAGTGGTGAACCTATAGGTCTTCAGTGTGTGACCAGTTAGTACAGTGGTGAACCTATAGGTCTTCAGTGTGTGACAGGTTAGTACAGTGGTGAACCTATAGGTCTTCAGTGTGACAGGTTAGTACAGTGGTGAACCTATAGGTCTTCAGTGTGTGACAGGTTAGTACAGTGGTGAACCTATAGACCTTCAGTGTGACAGGTTAGTACAGTAGTGAACCTATAGACCTTCAGTGTGACAGGTTAGTACAGTGGTGAACCTATAAGTCTTCAGTGTGTGACAGGTTAGTACAGTGGAGAACCTATAGGTCTTCAGTGTGTGACAGGTTAGTACAGTGGTGAACCTATAGGTCTTCAGTGTGACAGGTTAGTACAGTGGTAAACCTATAGGTCTTCAGTGTGACAGGTTAGTACAGTGGTGAACCTATAGGTCTTCAGTGTGACAGGTTAGTACAGTGGTGAACCTATAGACCTTCAGTGTGACAGGTTAGTACAGTGGAGAACCTATAGACCTTCAGTGTGACAGGTTAGTACAGTGGTGAACCTATAAGTCTTCAGTGTGTGACAGGTTAGTACAGTGGAGAACCTATAGGTCTTCAGTGTGTGACAGGTTAGTACAGTGGTGAACCTATAGGTCTTCAGTGTGACAGGTTAGTACAGTGGTGAACCTATAGGTATTCAGTGTGACAGGTTAGTACAGTGGTGAACCTATAGGTCTTCAGTATGTGACAGGTTAGTACAGTGGTGAACCTATAGACCTTCAGTGTGACAGGTTAGTACAGTGGTGAACCTATAAGTCTTCAGTGTGTGACAGGTTAGTACAGTGGAGAACCTATAGACCTTCAGTGTGTGACAGGTTAGTACAGTAGTGAACCTATAGACCTTCAGTGTGACATGTTAGTACAGTAGTGAACCTATAGACCTTCAGTGTGTGACAGGTTAGTACAGTGGGGAACCTATAGACCTTCAGCGTGACAGGTTAGTACAGTGGAGAACCTATAGAGTTTCAGTGTGTGACAGGTTAGTACAGTGGGGAACCTATAGACCTTCAGTGTGACAGGTTAGTACAGTAGTGAACCTATAGACCTTCAGTGTGACAGGTTAGTACAGTAGTGAACCTATAGACCTTCAGTGTGACAGGTTAGTACAGTAGTGAACCTATAGACCTTCAGTGTGACAGGTTAGTACAGTGGGGAACCTATAGGTCTTCAGTGGTAAACCTATAGGTCTTCAGTGGTAAACCTATAGGTCTTCAGTGGTAAACCTATAGGTCTTCAGTTTGACAGGTTAGTACAGTGGTGAACCTATAAGTCTTCAGTGTGTGACAGGTTAGTACAGTGGAGAACCTATAGGTCTTCAGTGTGTGACAGGTTAGTACAGTGGTGAACCTATAAGTCTTCAGTGTGACAGGTTAGTACAGTGGTAAACCTATAGGTCTTCAGTGTGACAGGTTAGTACAGTGGTGAACCTATAGGTCTTCAGTGTGTGACCGGTTAGTACAGTGGTGAACCTATAGACCTTCAGTGTGACAGGTTAGTACAGTAGTGAACCTATAAGTCTTCAGTGTGTGACAGGTTAGTACAGTGGAGAACCTATAGGTCTTCAGTGTGACAGGTTAGTACAGTGGTGAACCTATAGACCTTCAGTGTGTGACAGGTTAGTACAGTGGGGAACCTATAGACCTTCAGCGTGACAGGTTAGTACAGTGGAGAACCTATAGACCTTCAGTGTGTGACAGGTTAGTACAGTGGGGAACCTATAGACCTTCAGTGTGACAGGTTAGTACAGTAGTGAACCTATAGACCTTCAGTGTGTGACAGGTTAGTACAGTGGTGAACCTATAAGTCTTCAGTGTGACAGGTTAGTACAGTGGTAAACCTATAGGTCTTCAGTGTGACAGGTTAGTACAGTGGTGAACCTATAGGTCTTCAGTGTGTGACCGGTTAGTACAGTGGTGAACCTATAGACCTTCAGTGTGACAGGTTAGTACAGTGGTGAACCTATAAGTCTTCAGTGTGTGACAGGTTAGTACAGTGGAGAACCTATAGGTCTTCAGTGTGTGACAGGTTAGTACAGTGGTGAACCTATAGGTCTTCAGTGTGACAGGTTAGTACAGTGGTAAACCTATAGGTCTTCAGTGTGACAGGTTAGTACAGTGGTGAACCTATAGGTCTTCAGTGTGACAGGTTAGTACAGTGGTGAACCTATAGACCTTCAGTGTGACAGGTTAGTACAGTGGAGAACCTATAGACCTTCAGTGTGACAGGTTAGTACAGTGGTGAACCTATGTCTTCAGTGTGTGACAGGTTAGTACAGTGGAGAACCTATAGGTCTTCAGTGTGTGACAGGTTAGTACAGTGGTGAACCTATAGGTCTTCAGTGTGACAGGTTAGTACAGTGGTGAACCTATAGGTATTCAGTGTGACAGGTTAGTACAGTGGAGAACCTATAGACCTTCAGTGTGACAGGTTAGTACAGTAGTGAACCTATAGACCTTCAGTGTGTGACAGGTTAGTACAGTGGGGAACCTATAGACCTTCAGCGTGACAGGTTAGTAAAGTGGGGAACCTATAGGTCTTCAGTGGTAAACCTATAGGTCTTCAGTGGTAAACCTATAGGTCTTCAGTTTGACAGGTTAGTACAGTGGTGAACCTATAAGTCTTCAGTGTGTGACAGGTTAGTACAGTGGAGAACCTATACGTCTTCAGTGGTAAACCTATAGGTCTTCAGTGGTAAACCTATAGGTCTTCAGTGTGACAGGTTAGTACAGTGGGGAACCTATAGGTCTTCAGTGGTAAGCCTATAGGTCTTCAGTGGTAAACCTATAGGTCTTCAGTGTGACAGGTTAGTACAGTGGTGAACCTATAGGACCTTCAGTGTGACAAGTTAGTACAGCGGTGAACCTATAGGTCTTCAGTGTGACAGGTTAGTACAGTGGAGAACCTATAGACCTTCAGTGTGACAGGTTAGTACAGTGGAGAACCTATAGGACCTTCAGTGTGACAAGTTAGTACAGCGGTGAACCTATAGGTCTTCAGTGTGACAGGTTAGTACAGTGGTGAACCTATAGACCTTCAGTGTGACAGGTTAGTACAGTGGAGAACCTATAGACCTTCAGTGTGACAGGTTAGTACAGTGGAGAACCTATAGGTCTTCAGTGTGTGACAGTGGTGAACCTATAGACCTTCAGTGTGACAGGTTAGTACAGTGGAGAACCTATAGGACCTTCAGTGTGACAAGTTAGTACAGCGGTGAATCTATAGGTCTTCAGTGTGACAGGTTAGTACAGTGGTGAACCTATAGACCTTCAGTGTGACAGGTTAGTACAGTGGAGAACCTATAGACCTTCAGTGTGACAGGTTAGTACAGTGGAGAACCTATAGGTCTTCAGTGTGTGACAGTGGTGAACCTATAGACCTTCAGTGTGTGACAGGTTAGTACAGTGGTGAACCTATAAGTCTTCAGTGGTGAACCTATAGGTCTTCAGTGTGTGACAGGTTAGTACAGTGGTGAACCTATAGGTCTTCAGTGTGACAGGTTAGTACAGTGGTGAACCTATAGACCTTCAGTGTGACAGGTTAGTACAGTGGAGAACCTATAGACCTTCCGTGTGACAGGTTAGTACAGTAGTGAACCTATAGACCTTCAGTGTGACAGGTTAGTACAGTAGTGAACCTATAGACCTTCAGTGTGTGACAGGTTAGTACAGTGGGAACCTATAGACCTTCAGCGTGACAGGTTAGTACAGTGGAGAACCTATAGAGCTTCAGTGTGTGACAGGTTAGTACAGTGGGGAACCTATAGACCTTCAGTGTGACAGGTTAGTACAGTATTGAACCTATAGACCTTCAGTGTGACAGGTTAGTACAGTAGTGAACCTATAGACCTTCAGTGTGTGACAGGTTAGTACAGTGGGGAACCTATAGGTCTTCAGTGGTAAACCTATAGGTCTTCAGTGGTAAACCTATAGGTCTTCAGTTTGACAGGTTAGTACAGTGGTGAACCTATAAGTCTTCAGTGTGTGACAGGTTAGTACAGTGGAGAACCTATAGGTCTTCAGTGTGTGACAGGTTAGTACAGTGGTGAACCTATAAGTCTTCAGTGTGACAGGTTAGTACAGTGGTAAACCTATAGGTCTTCAGTGTGACAGGTTAGTACAGTGGTGAACCTATAGGTCTTCAGTGTGTGACCGGTTAGTACAGTGGTGAACCTATAGACCTTCAGTGTGACAGGTTAGTACAGTAGTGAACCTATAAGTCTTCAGTGTGTGACAGGTTAGTACAGTGGAGAACCTGTAGGTCTTCAGTGTGACAGGTTAGTACAGTGGTGAACCTATAGACCTTCAGTGTGTGACAGGTTAGTACAGTGGGGAACCTATAGACCTTCAGCGTGACAGGTTAGTACAGTGGAGAACCTATAGACCTTCAGTGTGTGACAGGTTAGTACAGTGGGGAACCTATAGACCTTCAGTGTGACAGGTTAGTACAGTAGTGAACCTATAGACCTTCAGTGTGTGACAGGTTAGTACAGTGGTAAACCTATAGGTCTTCAGTGTGACAGGTTAGTACAGTGGTGAACCTATAGGTCTTCAGTGTGTGACCGGTTAGTACAGTGGTGAACCTATAGACCTTCAGTGTGACAGGTTAGTACAGTAGTGAACCTATAAGTCTTCAGTGTGTGACAGGTTAGTACAGTGGAGAACCTATAGGTCTTCAGTGTGACAGGTTAGTACAGTGGTGAACCTATAGGTCTTCAGTGTGTGACCGGTTAGTACAGTGGTGAACCTATAGGTCTTCAGTGTGACAGGTTAGTACAGTGGTGAACCTATAAGTCTTCAATGTGTGACAGGTTAGTACAGTGGAGAACCTATAGGTCTTCAGTGTGTGACAGGTTAGTACAGTGGTGAACCTATAGGTCTTCAGTGCGACAGGTTAGTACAGTGGTAAACCTATAGGTCTTCAGTGTGACAGGTTAGTACAGTGGTGAACCTATAGGTCTTCAGTGTGACAGGTTAGTACAGTGGTGAACCTATAGACCTTCAGTGTGACAGGTTAGTACAGTGGAGAACCTATAGACCTTCAGTGTGACAGGTTAGTACAGTGGTGAACCTATAAGTCTTCAGTGTGTGACAGGTTAGTACAGTGGAGAACCTATAGGTCTTCAGTGTGTGACAGGTTAGTACAGTGGTGAACCTATAGGTCTTCAGTGTGACAGGTTAGTACAGTGGTGAACCTATAGGTATTCAGTGTGACAGGTTAGTACAGTGGTGAACCTATAGGTCTTCAGTATGTGACAGGTTAGTACAGTGGTGAACCTATAGACCTTCAGTGTGTGACAGGTTAGTACAGTGGGGAACCTATAGACCTTCAGTGTGTGACAGGTTAGTACAGTGGGGAACCTATAGACCTTCAGTGTGACAGGTTAGTACAGTGGGGAACCTATAGACCTTCAGCGTGACAGGTTAGTAAAGTGGGGAACCTATAGACCTTCAGTGTGACAGGTTAGTACAGTAGTGAACCTATAGACCTTCAGTGTGTGACAGGTTAGTACAGTGGGGAACCTATAGGTCTTCAGTGGTAAACCTATAGGTCTTCAGTGGTAAACCTATAGGTCTTCAGTTTGACAGGTTAGTACAGTGGTGAACCTATAAGTCTTCAGTGTGTGACAGGTTAGTACAGTGGAGAACCTATAGGTCTTCAGTGGTAAACCTATAGGTCTTCAGTGGTAAACCTATAGGTCTTCAGTGTGACAGGTTAGTACAGTGGGGAACCTATAGGTCTTCAGTGGTAAGCCTATAGGTCTTCAGTGGTAAACCTATAGGTCTTCAGTGTGACAGGTTAGTACAGTGGTGAACCTATAGGACCTTCAGTGTGACAAGTTAGTACAGCGGTGAACCTATAGGTCTTCAGTGTGACAGGTTAGTACAGTGGAGAACCTATAGACCTTCAGTGTGACAGGTTAGTACAGTGGAGAACCTATAGGACCTTCAGTGTGACAAGTTAGTACAGCGGTGAACCTATAGGTCTTCAGTGTGACAGGTTAGTACAGTGGTGAACCTATAGACCTTCAGTGTGACAGGTTAGTACAGTGGAGAACCTATAGACCTTCAGTGTGACAGGTTAGTACAGTGGAGAACCTATAGGTCTTCAGTGTGTGACAGTGGTGAACCTATAGACCTTCAGTGTGACAGGTTAGTACAGTGGAGAACCTATAGGACCTTCAGTGTGACAAGTTAGTACAGCGGTGAATCTATAGGTCTTCAGTGTGACAGGTTAGTACAGTGGTGAACCTATAGACCTTCAGTGTGACAGGTTAGTACAGTAGTGAACCTATAGACCTTCAGTGTGTGACAGGTTAGTACAGTGGGGAACCTATAGGTCCTCAGTGGTAAACCTATAGGTCTTCAGTGGTAAACCTATAGGTCTTCAGTTTGACAGGTTAGTACAGTGGTGAACCTATAAGTCTTCAGTGTGTGACAGGTTAGTACAGTGGAGAACCTATAGGTCTTCAGTGTGTGACAGGTTAGTACAGTGGTGAACCTATAAGTCTTCAGTGTGACAGGTTAGTACAGTGGTAAACCTATAGGTCTTCAGTGTGACAGGTTAGTACAGTGGTGAACCTATAGGTCTTCAGTGTGTGACCGGTTAGTACAGTGGTAAACCTATAGGTCTTCAGTGTGACAGGTTAGTACAGTGGTGAACCTATAGGTCTTCAGTGTGACAGGTTAGTACAGTGGTGAACCTATAGACCTTCAGTGTGACAGGTTAGTACAGTGGAGAACCTATAGACCTTCAGTGTGACAGGTTAGTACAGTGGTGAACCTATGTCTTCAGTGTGTGACAGGTTAGTACAGTGGAGAACCTATAGGTCTTCAGTGTGTGACAGGTTAGTACAGTGGTGAACCTATAGGTCTTCAGTGTGACAGGTTAGTACAGTGGTGAACCTATAGGTATTCAGTGTGACAGGTTAGTACAGTGGAGAACCTATAGACCTTCAGTGTGACAGGTTAGTACAGTAGTGAACCTATAGACCTTCAGTGTGTGACAGGTTAGTACAGTGGGGAACCTATAGACCTTCAGCGTGACAGGTTAGTAAAGTGGGGAACCTATAGGTCTTCAGTGGTAAACCTATAGGTCTTCAGTGGTAAACCTATAGGTCTTCAGTTTGACAGGTTAGTACAGTGGTGAACCTATAAGTCTTCAGTGTGTGACAGGTTAGTACAGTGGAGAACCTATAGGTCTTCAGTGGTAAACCTATAGGTCTTCAGTGGTAAACCTATAGGTCTTCAGTGTGACAGGTTAGTACAGTGGGGAACCTATAGGTCTTCAGTGGTAAGCCTATAGGTCTTCAGTGGTAAACCTATAGGTCTTCAGTGTGACAGGTTAGTACAGTGGTGAACCTATAGGACCTTCAGTGTGACAAGTTAGTACAGCGGTGAACCTATAGGTCTTCAGTGTGACAGGTTAGTACAGTGGAGAACCTATAGACCTTCAGTGTGACAGGTTAGTACAGTGGAGAACCTATAGGTCTGTGACAGGTGACAGTGGTGACAGTGAACCTATAGACCTTCAGTGTGACAGGTTAGTACAGTGGAGAACCTATAGGACCTTCAGTGTGACAAGTTAGTACAGCGGTGAATCTATAGGTCTTCAGTGTGACAGGTTAGTACAGTGGTGAACCTATAGACCTTCAGTGTGACAGGTTAGTACAGTGGAGAACCTATAGACCTTCAGTGTGACAGGTTAGTACAGTGGAGAACCTATAGGTCTTCAGTGTGTGACAGTGGTGAACCTATAGACCTTCAGTGTGTGACAGGTTAGTACAGTGGTGAACCTATAAGTCTTCAGTGGTGAACCTATAGGTCTTCAGTGTGTGACAGGTTAGTACAGTGGTGAACCTATAGGTCTTCAGTGTGACAGGTTAGTACAGTGGTGAACCTATAGACCTTCAGTGTGACAGGTTAGTACAGTGGAGAACCTATAGACCTTCCGTGTGACAGGTTAGTACAGTAGTGAACCTATAGACCTTCAGTGTGACAGGTTAGTACAGTAGTGAACCTATAGACCTTCAGTGTGTGACAGGTTAGTACAGTGGGGAACCTATAGACCTTCAGCGTGACAGGTTAGTACAGTGGAGAACCTATAGAGCTTCAGTGTGTGACAGGTTAGTACAGTGGGGAACCTATAGACCTTCAGTGTGACAGGTTAGTACAGTATTGAACCTATAGACCTTCAGTGTGACAGGTTAGTACAGTAGTGAACCTATAGACCTTCAGTGTGTGACAGGTTAGTACAGTGGGGAACCTATAGGTCTTCAGTGGTAAACCTATAGGTCTTCAGTGGTAAACCTATAGGTCTTCAGTTTGACAGGTTAGTACAGTGGTGAACCTATAAGTCTTCAGTGTGTGACAGGTTAGTACAGTGGAGAACCTATAGGTCTTCAGTGTGTGACAGGTTAGTACAGTGGTGAACCTATAAGTCTTCAGTGTGACAGGTTAGTACAGTGGTAAACCTATAGGTCTTCAGTGTGACAGGTTAGTACAGTGGTGAACCTATAGGTCTTCAGTGTGTGACCGGTTAGTACAGTGGTGAACCTATAGACCTTCAGTGTGACAGGTTAGTACAGTAGTGAACCTATAAGTCTTCAGTGTGTGACAGGTTAGTACAGTGGAGAACCTGTAGGTCTTCAGTGTGACAGGTTAGTACAGTGGTGAACCTATAGACCTTCAGTGTGTGACAGGTTAGTACAGTGGGGAACCTATAGACCTTCAGCGTGACAGGTTAGTACAGTGGAGAACCTATAGACCTTCAGTGTGTGACAGGTTAGTACAGTGGGGAACCTATAGACCTTCAGTGTGACAGGTTAGTACAGTAGTGAACCTATAGACCTTCAGTGTGTGACAGGTTAGTACAGTGGTAAACCTATAGGTCTTCAGTGTGACAGGTTAGTACAGTGGTGAACCTATAGGTCTTCAGTGTGTGACCGGTTAGTACAGTGGTGAACCTATAGACCTTCAGTGTGACAGGTTAGTACAGTAGTGAACCTATAAGTCTTCAGTGTGTGACAGGTTAGTACAGTGGAGAACCTATAGGTCTTCAGTGTGACAGGTTAGTACAGTGGTGAACCTATAGGTCTTCAGTGTGTGACCGGTTAGTACAGTGGTGAACCTATAGGTCTTCAGTGTGACAGGTTAGTACAGTGGTGAACCTATAAGTCTTCAATGTGTGACAGGTTAGTACAGTGGAGAACCTATAGGTCTTCAGTGTGTGACAGGTTAGTACAGTGGTGAACCTATAGGTCTTCAGTGCGACAGGTTAGTACAGTGGTAAACCTATAGGTCTTCAGTGTGACAGGTTAGTACAGTGGTGAACCTATAGGTCTTCAGTGTGACAGGTTAGTACAGTGGTGAACCTATAGACCTTCAGTGTGACAGGTTAGTACAGTGGAGAACCTATAGACCTTCAGTGTGACAGGTTAGTACAGTGGTGAACCTATAAGTCTTCAGTGTGTGACAGGTTAGTACAGTGGAGAACCTATAGGTCTTCAGTGTGTGACAGGTTAGTACAGTGGTGAACCTATAGGTCTTCAGTGTGACAGGTTAGTACAGTGGTGAACCTATAGGTATTCAGTGTGACAGGTTAGTACAGTGGTGAACCTATAGGTCTTCAGTATGTGACAGGTTAGTACAGTGGTGAACCTATAGACCTTCAGTGTGTGACAGGTTAGTACAGTGGGGAACCTATAGACCTTCAGCGTGACAGGTTAGTACAGTGGAGAACCTATAGACCTTCAGTGTGTGACAGGTTAGTACAGTGGGGAACCTATAGACCTTCAGTGTGACAGGTTAGTACAGTAGTGAACCTATAGACCTTCAGTGTGTGACAGGTTAGTACAGTGGGGAACCTATAGACCTTCAGCGTGACAGGTTAGTAAAGTGGGGAACCTATAGACCTTCAGTGTGACAGGTTAGTACAGTAGTGAACCTATAGACCTTCAGTGTGTGACAGGTTAGTACAGTGGGGAACCTATAAGTCTTCAGTGTGTGACAGGTTAGTACAGTGGAGAACCTATAGGTCTTCAGTGTGTGACAGGTTAGTACAGTGGTGAACCTATAGGTCTTCAGTGTGACAGGTTAGTACAGTGGTAAACCTATAGGTCTTCAGTGTGACAGGTTAGTACAGTGGTGAACCTATAGGTCTTCAGTGTGACAGGTTAGTACAGTGGTGAACCTATAGACCTTCAGTGTGACAGGTTAGTACAGTGGAGAACCTATAGACCTTCAGTGTGACAGGTTAGTACAGTGGTGAACCTATGTCTTCAGTGTGTGACAGGTTAGTACAGTGGAGAACCTATAGGTCTTCAGTGTGTGACAGGTTAGTACAGTGGTGAACCTATAGGTCTTCAGTGTGACAGGTTAGTACAGTGGTGAACCTATAGGTATTCAGTGTGACAGGTTAGTACAGTGGAGAACCTATAGACCTTCAGTGTGACAGGTTAGTACAGTAGTGAACCTATAGACCTTCAGTGTGTGACAGGTTAGTACAGTGGGGAACCTATAGACCTTCAGCGTGACAGGTTAGTAAAGTGGGGAACCTATAGGTCTTCAGTGGTAAACCTATAGGTCTTCAGTGGTAAACCTATAGGTCTTCAGTTTGACAGGTTAGTACAGTGGTGAACCTATAATTCTTCAGTGTGTGACAGGTTAGTACAGTGGAGAACCTATAGGTCTTCAGTGGTAAACCTATAGGTCTTCAGTGGTAAACCTATAGGTCTTCAGTGTGACAGGTTAGTACAGTGGGGAACCTATAGGTCTTCAGTGGTAAGCCTATAGGTCTTCAGTGGTAAACCTATAGGTCTTCAGTGTGACAGGTTAGTACAGTGGTGAACCTATAGGACCTTCAGTGTGACAAGTTAGTACAGCGGTGAACCTATAGGTCTTCAGTGTGACAGGTTAGTACAGTGGAGAACCTATAGACCTTCAGTGTGACAGGTTAGTACAGTGGAGAACCTATAGGACCTTCAGTGTGACAAGTTAGTACAGCGGTGAACCTATAGGTCTTCAGTGTGACAGGTTAGTACAGTGGTGAACCTATAGACCTTCAGTGTGACAGGTTAGTACAGTGGAGAACCTATAGACCTTCAGTGTGACAGGTTAGTACAGTGGAGAACCTATAGGTCTTCAGTGTGTGACAGTGGTGAACCTATAGACCTTCAGTGTGACAGGTTAGTACAGTGGAGAACCTATAGGACCTTCAGTGTGACAAGTTAGTACAGCGGTGAATCTATAGGTCTTCAGTGTGACAGGTTAGTACAGTGGTGAACCTATAGACCTTCAGTGTGACAGGTTAGTACAGTGGAGAACCTATAGACCTTCAGTGTGACAGGTTAGTACAGTGGAGAACCTATAGGTCTTCAGTGTGTGACAGTGGTGAACCTATAGACCTTCAGTGTGTGACAGGTTAGTACAGTGGTGAACCTATAAGTCTTCAGTGGTGAACCTATAGGTCTTCAGTGTGTGACAGGTTAGTACAGTGGTGAACCTATAGGTCTTCAGTGTGACAGGTTAGTACAGTGGTGAACCTATAGACCTTCAGTGTGACAGGTTAGTACAGTGGAGAACCTATAGACCTTCCGTGTGACAGGTTAGTACAGTAGTGAACCTATAGACCTTCAGTGTGACAGGTTAGTACAGTAGTGAACCTATAGACCTTCAGTGTGTGACAGGTTAGTACAGTGGGGAACCTATAGACCTTCAGCGTGACAGGTTAGTACAGTGGAGAACCTATAGAGCTTCAGTGTGTGACAGGTTAGTACAGTGGGGAACCTATAGACCTTCAGTGTGACAGGTTAGTACAGTATTGAACCTATAGACCTTCAGTGTGACAGGTTAGTACAGTAGTGAACCTATAGACCTTCAGTGTGTGACAGGTTAGTACAGTGGGGACCCATAGGTCTTCAGTGGTAAACCTATAGGTCTTCAGTGGTAAACCTATAGGTCTTCAGTTTGACAGGTTAGTACAGTGGTGAACCTATAAGTCTTCAGTGTGTGACAGGTTAGTACAGTGGAGAACCTATAGGTCTTCAGTGTGTGACAGGTTAGTACAGTGGTGAACCTATAAGTCTTCAGTGTGACAGGTTAGTACAGTGGTAAACCTATAGGTCTTCAGTGTGACAGGTTAGTACAGTGGTGAACCTATAGGTCTTCAGTGTGTGACCGGTTAGTACAGTGGTGAACCTATAGACCTTCAGTGTGACAGGTTAGTACAGTAGTGAACCTATAAGTCTTCAGTGTGTGACAGGTTAGTACAGTGGAGAACCTGTAGGTCTTCAGTGTGACAGGTTAGTACAGTGGTGAACCTATAGACCTTCAGTGTGTGACAGGTTAGTACAGTGGGGAACCTATAGACCTTCAGCGTGACAGGTTAGTACAGTGGAGAACCTATAGACCTTCAGTGTGTGACAGGTTAGTACAGTGGGGAACCTATAGACCTTCAGTGTGACAGGTTAGTACAGTAGTGAACCTATAGACCTTCAGTGTGTGACAGGTTAGTACAGTGGTAAACCTATAGGTCTTCAGTGTGACAGGTTAGTACAGTGGTGAACCTATAGGTCTTCAGTGTGTGACCGGTTAGTACAGTGGTGAACCTATAGACCTTCAGTGTGACAGGTTAGTACAGTAGTGAACCTATAAGTCTTCAGTGTGTGACAGGTTAGTACAGTGGAGAACCTATAGGTCTTCAGTGTGACAGGTTAGTACAGTGGTGAACCTATAGGTCTTCAGTGTGTGACCGGTTAGTACAGTGGTGAACCTATAGGTCTTCAGTGTGACAGGTTAGTACAGTGGTGAACCTATAAGTCTTCAATGTGTGACAGGTTAGTACAGTGGAGAACCTATAGGTCTTCAGTGTGT
Organism: Oncorhynchus keta; assembly: GCF_023373465.1. Taxonomy (NCBI): domain Eukaryota; kingdom Metazoa; phylum Chordata; class Actinopteri; order Salmoniformes; family Salmonidae; genus Oncorhynchus; species Oncorhynchus keta. The sequence continues at coordinate 22,572,483 of NC_068444.1, read as the reverse complement.
GACAGGTTAGTACAGTGGTGAACCTATAGGTCTTCAGTGCGACAGGTTAGTACAGTGGTAAACCTATAGGTCTTCAGTGTGACAGGTTAGTACAGTGGTGAACCTATAGGTCTTCAGTGTGACAGGTTAGTACAGTGGTGAACCTATAGACCTTCAGTGTGACAGGTTAGTACAGTGGAGAACCTATAGACCTTCAGTGTGACAGGTTAGTACAGTGGTGAACCTATAAGTCTTCAGTGTGTGACAGGTTAGTACAGTGGAGAACCTATAGGTCTTCAGTGTGTGACAGGTTAGTACAGTGGTGAACCTATAGGTCTTCAGTGTGACAGGTTAGTACAGTGGTGAACCTATAGGTATTCAGTGTGACAGGTTAGTACAGTGGTGAACCTATAGGTCTTCAGTATGTGACAGGTTAGTACAGTGGTGAACCTATAGACCTTCAGTGTGTGACAGGTTAGTACAGTGGGGAACCTATAGACCTTCAGCGTGACAGGTTAGTACAGTGGAGAACCTATAGACCTTCAGTGTGTGACAGGTTAGTACAGTGGGGAACCTATAGACCTTCAGTGTGACAGGTTAGTACAGTAGTGAACCTATAGACCTTCAGTGTGTGACAGGTTAGTACAGTGGGGAACCTATAGACCTTCAGCGTGACAGGTTAGTAAAGTGGGGAACCTATAGACCTTCAGTGTGACAGGTTAGTACAGTAGTGAACCTATAGACCTTCAGTGTGTGACAGGTTAGTACAGTGGGGAACCTATAGGTCTTCAGTGGTAAACCTATAGGTCTTCAGTGGTAAACCTATAGGTCTTCAGTTTGACAGGTTAGTACAGTGGTGAACCTATAAGTCTTCAGTGTGTGACAGGTTAGTACAGTGGAGAACCTATAGGTCTTCAGTGGTAAACCTATAGGTCTTCAGTGGTAAACCTATAGGTCTTCAGTGTGACAGGTTAGTACAGTGGGGAACCTATAGGTCTTCAGTGGTAAGCCTATAGGTCTTCAGTGGTAAACCTATAGGTCTTCAGTGTGACAGGTTAGTACAGTGGTGAACCTATAGGACCTTCAGTGTGACAAGTTAGTACAGCGGTGAACCTATAGGTCTTCAGTGTGACAGGTTAGTACAGTGGAGAACCTATAGACCTTCAGTGTGACAGGTTAGTACAGTGGAGAACCTATAGGACCTTCAGTGTGACAAGTTAGTACAGCGGTGAACCTATAGGTCTTCAGTGTGACAGGTTAGTACAGTGGTGAACCTATAGACCTTCAGTGTGACAGGTTAGTACAGTGGAGAACCTATAGACCTTCAGTGTGACAGGTTAGTACAGTGGAGAACCTATAGGTCTTCAGTGTGTGACAGTGGTGAACCTATAGACCTTCAGTGTGACAGGTTAGTACAGTGGAGAACCTATAGGACCTTCAGTGTGACAAGTTAGTACAGCGGTGAATCTATAGGTCTTCAGTGTGACAGGTTAGTACAGTGGTGAACCTATAGACCTTCAGTGTGACAGGTTAGTACAGTAGTGAACCTATAGACCTTCAGTGTGTGACAGGTTAGTACAGTGGGGAACCTATAGGTCCTCAGTGGTAAACCTATAGGTCTTCAGTGGTAAACCTATAGGTCTTCAGTTTGACAGGTTAGTACAGTGGTGAACCTATAAGTCTTCAGTGTGTGACAGGTTAGTACAGTGGAGAACCTATAGGTCTTCAGTGTGTGACAGGTTAGTACAGTGGTGAACCTATAAGTCTTCAGTGTGACAGGTTAGTACAGTGGTAAACCTATAGGTCTTCAGTGTGACAGGTTAGTACAGTGGTGAACCTATAGGTCTTCAGTGTGTGACCGGTTAGTACAGTGGTGAACCTATAAGTCTTCAGTGTGTGACAGGTTAGTACAGTGGTGAACCTATAGACCTTCAGTGTGTGACAGGTTAGTACAGTGGGGAACCTATAGACCTTCAGCGTGACAGGTTAGTACAGTGGAGAACCTATAGACCTTCAGTGTGTGACAGGTTAGTACAGTGGGGAACCTATAAGTCTTCAGTGTGACAGGTTAGTACAGTGGTAAACCTATAGGTCTTCAGTGTGACAGGTTAGTACAGTGGTGAACCTATAGGTCTTCAGTGTGTGACCGGTTAGTACAGTGGTGAACCTATAGACCTTCAGTGTGACAGGTTAGTACAGTAGTGAACCTATAAGTCTTCAGTGTGTGACAGGTTAGTACAGTGGAGAACCTATAGGTCTTCAGTGTGACAGGTTAGTACAGTGGTGAACCTATAAGTCTTCAGTGTGTGACAGGTTAGTACAGTGGAGAACCTATAGGTCTTCAGTGTGTGACAGGTTAGTACAGTGGTGAACCTATAGGTCTTCAGTGTGACAGGTTAGTACAGTGGTAAACCTATAGGTCTTCAGTGTGACAGGTTAGTACAGTGGTGAACCTATAGGTCTTCAGTGTGACAGGTTAGTACAGTGGTGAACCTATAGACCTTCAGTGTGACAGGTTAGTACAGTGGAGAACCTATAGACCTTCAGTGTGACAGGTTAGTACAGTGGTGAACCTATAAGTCTTCAGTGTGTGACAGGTTAGTACAGTGGAGAACCTATAGGTCTTCAGTGTGTGACAGGTTAGTACAGTGGTGAACCTATAGGTCTTCAGTGTGACAGGTTAGTACAGTGGTGAACCTATAGGTCTTCAGTATGTGACAGGTTAGTACAGTGGTGAACCTATAGACCTTCAGTGTGTGACAGGTTAGTACAGTGGGGAACCTATAGACCTTCAGTGTGTGACAGGTTAGTACAGTGGGGAACCTATAGACCTTCAGTGTGACAGGTTAGTACAGTAGTGAACCTATAGACCTTCAGTGTGTGACAGGTTAGTACAGTGGGGAACCTATAGGTCTTCAGTGGTAAACCTATAGGTCTTCAGTGGTAAACCTATAAGTCTTCAGTGTGTGACAGGTTAGTACAGTGGAGAACCTATAGGTCTTCAGTGTGTGACAGGTTAGTACAGTGGTGAACCTATAGGTCTTCAGTGTGACAGGTTAGTACAGTGGTGAACCTATAGACCTTCAGTGTGACAGGTTAGTACAGTGGAGAACCTATAGACCTTCCGTGTGACAGGTTAGTACAGTAGTGAACCTATAGACCTTCAGTGTGACAGGTTAGTACAGTAGTGAACCTATAGACCTTCAGTGTGTGACAGGTTAGTACAGTGGGGAACCTATAGACCTTCAGCGTGACAGGGTAGTACAGTGGAGAACCTATAGAGCTTCAGTGTGTGACAGGTTAGTACAGTGGGGAACCTATAGACCTTCAGTGTGACAGGTTAGTACAGTAGTGAACCTATAGACCTTCAGTGTGACAGGTTAGTACAGTAGTGAACCTATAGACCTTCAGTGTGTGACAGGTTAGTACAGTGGGGAACCTATAGGTCTTCAGTGGTAAACCTATAGGTCTTCAGTGGTAAACCTATAGGTCTTCAGTTTGACAGGTTAGTACAGTGGTGAACCTATAAGTCTTCAGTGTGTGACAGGTTAGTACAGTGGAGAACCTATAGGTCTTCAGTGTGTGACAGGTTAGTACAGTGGTGAACCTATAGGTCTTCAGTGTGACAGGTTAGTACAGTGGTGAACCTATAGGTATTCAGTGTGACAGGTTAGTACAGTGGTGAACCTATAGGTCTTCAGTATGTGACAGGTTAGTACAGTGGTGAACCTATAGACCTTCAGTGTGTGACAGGTTAGTACAGTGGGGAACCTATAGACCTTCAGCGTGACAGGTTAGTACAGTGGAGAACCTATAGACCTTCAGTGTGTGACAGGTTAGTACAGTGGGGAACCTATAGACCTTCAGTGTGACAGGTTAGTACAGTAGTGAACCTATAGACCTTCAGTGTGTGACAGGTTAGTACAGTGGGGAACCTATAGGTCTTCAGTGGTAAACCTATAGGTCTTCAGTGGTAAACCTATAAGTCTTCAGTGTGTGACAGGTTAGTACAGTGGAGAACCTATAGGTCTTCAGTGTGTGACAGGTTAGTACAGTGGTGAACCTATAGGTCTTCAGTGTGACAGGTTAGTACAGTGGTGAACCTATAGACCTTCAGTGTGACAGGTTAGTACAGTGGAGAACCTATAGACCTTCCGTGTGACAGGTTAGTACAGTAGTGAACCTATAGACCTTCAGTGTGACAGGTTAGTACAGTAGTGAACCTATAGACCTTCAGTGTGTGACAGGTTAGTACAGTGGGGAACCTATAGACCTTCAGCGTGACAGGTTAGTACAGTGGAGAACCTATAGAGCTTCAGTGTGTGACAGGTTAGTACAGTGGGGAACCTATAGACCTTCAGTGTGACAGGTTAGTACAGTAGTGAACCTATAGACCTTCAGTGTGACAGGTTAGTACAGTAGTGAACCTATAGACCTTCAGTGTGTGACAGGTTAGTACAGTGGGGAACCTATAGGTCTTCAGTGGTAAACCTATAGGTCTTCAGTGGTAAACCTATAGGTCTTCAGTTTGACAGGTTAGTACAGTGGTGAACCTATAAGTCTTCAGTGTGTGACAGGTTAGTACAGTGGAGAACCTATAGGTCTTCAGTGTGTGACAGGTTAGTACAGTGGTGAACCTATAGGTCTTCAGTGTGACAGGTTAGTACAGTGGTGAACCTATAGGTATTCAGTGTGACAGGTTAGTACAGTGGTGAACCTATAGGTCTTCAGTATGTGACAGGTTAGTACAGTGGTGAACCTATAGACCTTCAGTGTGTGACAGGTTAGTACAGTGGGGAACCTATAGACCTTCAGCGTGACAGGTTAGTACAGTGGAGAACCTATAGACCTTCAGTGTGTGACAGGTTAGTACAGTGGGGAACCTATAGACCTTCAGTGTGACAGGTTAGTACAGTGGAGAACCTATAGACCTTCAGTGTGTGACAGGTTAGTACAGTGGGGAACCTATAGACCTTCAGTGTGACAGGTTAGTACAGTAGTGAACCTATAGACCTTCAGTGTGTGACAGGTTAGTACAGTGGGGAACCTATAGGTCTTCAGTGGTAAACCTATAGGTCTTCAGTGGTAAACCTATAAGTCTTCAGTGTGTGACAGGTTAGTACAGTGGAGAACCTATAGGTCTTCAGTGTGTGACAGGTTAGTACAGTGGTGAACCTATAGGTCTTCAGTGTGACAGGTTAGTACAGTGGTGAACCTATAGACCTTCAGTGTGACAGGTTAGTACAGTGGAGAACCTATAGACCTTCCGTGTGACAGGTTAGTACAGTAGTGAACCTATAGACCTTCAGTGTGACAGGTTAGTACAGTAGTGAACCTATAGACCTTCAGTGTGTGACAGGTTAGTACAGTGGGGAACCTATAGACCTTCAGCGTGACAGGTTAGTACAGTGGAGAACCTATAGAGCTTCAGTGTGTGACAGGTTAGTACAGTGGGGAACCTATAGACCTTCAGTGTGACAGGTTAGTACAGTAGTGAACCTATAGACCTTCAGTGTGACAGGTTAGTACAGTAGTGAACCTATAGACCTTCAGTGTGTGACAGGTTAGTACAGTGGGGAACCTATAGGTCTTCAGTGGTAAACCTATAGGTCTTCAGTGGTAAACCTATAGGTCTTCAGTTTGACAGGTTAGTACAGTGGTGAACCTATAAGTCTTCAGTGTGTGACAGGTTAGTACAGTGGAGAACCTATAGGTCTTCAGTGTGTGACAGGTTAGTACAGTGGTGAACCTATAGGTCTTCAGTGTGACAGGTTAGTACAGTGGTGAACCTATAGGTATTCAGTGTGACAGGTTAGTACAGTGGTGAACCTATAGGTCTTCAGTGTGACAGGTTAGTACAGTGGTGAACCTATAGACCTTCAGTGTGTGACAGGTTAGTACAGTGGGGAACCTATAGACCTTCAGCGTGACAGGTTAGTAAAGTGGAGAACCTATAGACCTTCAGTGTGTGACAGGTTAGTACAGTGGGGAACCTATAGACCTTCAGTGTGACAGGTTAGTACAGTAGTGAACCTATAGACCTTCAGTGTGTGACAGGTTAGTACAGTGGGGAACCTATAGGTCTTCAGTGGTAAACCTATAGGTCTTCAGTGGTAAACCTATAGGTCTTCAGTTTGACAGGTTAGTACAGTGGTGAACCTATAAGTCTTCAGTGTGTGACAGGTTAGTACAGTGGAGAACCTATAGGTCTTCAGTGTGTGACAGGTTAGTACAGTGGTGAACCTATAGGTCTTCAGTGTGACAGGTTAGTACAGTGGTGAACCTATAGGTATTCAGTGTGACAGGTTAGTACAGTGGTGAACCTATAGGTCTTCAGTATGTGACAGGTTAGTACAGTGGTGAACCTATAGACCTTCAGTGTGTGACAGGTTAGTACAGTGGGGAACCTATAGACCTTCAGCGTGACAGGTTAGTACAGTGGAGAACCTATAGACCTTCAGTGTGTGACAGGTTAGTACAGTGGGGAACCTATAGACCTTCAGTGTGACAGGTTAGTACAGTAGTGAACCTATAGACCTTCAGTGTGTGACAGGTTAGTACAGTGGGGAACCTATAGGTCTTCAGTGGTAAACCTATAGGTCTTCAGTGGTAAACCTATAAGTCTTCAGTGTGTGACAGGTTAGTACAGTGGAGAACCTATAGGTCTTCAGTGTGTGACAGGTTAGTACAGTGGTGAACCTATAGGTCTTCAGTGTGACAGGTTAGTACAGTGGTGAACCTATAGACCTTCAGTGTGACAGGTTAGTACAGTGGAGAACCTATAGACCTTCCGTGTGACAGGTTAGTACAGTAGTGAACCTATAGACCTTCAGTGTGACAGGTTAGTACAGTAGTGAACCTATAGACCTTCAGTGTGTGACAGGTTAGTACAGTGGGGAACCTATAGACCTTCAGCGTGACAGGTTAGTACAGTGGAGAACCTATAGAGCTTCAGTGTGTGACAGGTTAGTACAGTGGGGAACCTATAGACCTTCAGTGTGACAGGTTAGTACAGTAGTGAACCTATAGACCTTCAGTGTGACAGGTTAGTACAGTAGTGAACCTATAGACCTTCAGTGTGTGACAGGTTAGTACAGTGGGGAACCTATAGGTCTTCAGTGGTAAACCTATAGGTCTTCAGTGGTAAACCTATAGGTCTTCAGTTTGACAGGTTAGTACAGTGGTGAACCTATAAGTCTTCAGTGTGTGACAGGTTAGTACAGTGGAGAACCTATAGGTCTTCAGTGTGTGACAGGTTAGTACAGTGGTGAACCTATAAGTCTTCAGTGTGACAGGTTAGTACAGTGGTAAACCTATAGGTCTTCAGTGTGACAGGTTAGTACAGTGGTGAACCTATAGGTCTTCAGTGTGTGACCGGTTAGTACAGTGGTGAACCTATAGACCTTCAGTGTAACAGGTTAGTACAGTAGTGAACCTATAAGTCTTCAGTGTGTGACAGGTTAGTACAGTGGAGAACCTATAGGTCTTCAGTGTGACAGGTTAGTACAGTGGTGAACCTATAGACCTTCAGTGTGTGACAGGTTAGTACAGTGGGGAACCTATAGACCTTCAGCGTGACAGGTTAGTACAGTGGAGAACCTATAGACCTTCAGTGTGTGACAGGTTAGTACAGTGGGGAACCTATAAGTCTTCAGTGTGACAGGTTAGTACAGTGGTAAACCTATAGGTCTTCAGTGTGACAGGTTAGTACAGTGGTGAACCTATAGGTCTTCAGTGTGTGACCGGTTAGTACAGTGGTGAACCTATAGACCTTCAGTGTGACAGGTTAGTACAGTAGTGAACCTATAAGTCTTCAGTGTGTGACAGGTTAGTACAGTGGAGAACCTATAGGTCTTCAGTGTGACAGGTTAGTACAGTGGTGAACCTATAAGTCTTCAGTGTGTGACAGGTTAGTACAGTGGAGAACCTATAGGTCTTCAGTGTGTGACAGGTTAGTACAGTGGTGAACCTATAGGTCTTCAGTGTGACAGGTTAGTACAGTGGTAAACCTATAGGTCTTCAGTGTGACAGGTTAGTACAGTGGTGAACCTATAGGTCTTCAGTGTGACAGGTTAGTACAGTGGTGAACCTATAGACCTTCAGTGTGACAGGTTAGTACAGTGGAGAACCTATAGACCTTCAGTGTGACAGGTTAGTACAGTGGTGAACCTATAGGTCTTCAGTGTGTGACAGGTTAGTACAGTGGTGAACCTATAGGTCTTCAGTGTGACAGGTTAGTACAGTGGTGAACCTATAGGTATTCAGTGTGACAGGTTAGTACAGTGGTGAACCTATAGGTCTTCAGTATGTGACAGGTTAGTACAGTGGTGAACCTATAGACCTTCAGTGTGTGACAGGTTAGTACAGTGGGGAACCTATAGACCTTCAGCGTGACAGGTTAGTACAGTGGAGAACCTATAGACCTTCAGTGTGTGACAGGTTAGTACAGTGGGGAACCTATAGACCTTCAGTGTGACAGGTTAGTACAGTAGTGAACCTATAGACCTTCAGTGTGTGACAGGTTAGTACAGTGGGGAACCTATAGACCTTCAGCGTGACAGGTTAGTAAAGTGGGGAACCTATAGACCTTCAGTGTGACAGGTTAGTACAGTAGTGAACCTATAGACCTTCAGTGTGTGACAGGTTAGTACAGTGGGGAACCTATAGGTCTTCAGTGGTAAACCTATAGGTCTTCAGTGGTAAACCTATAGGTCTTCAGTTTGACAGGTTAGTACAGTGGTGAACCTATAAGTCTTCAGTGTGTGACAGGTTAGTACAGTGGAGAACCTATAGGTCTTCAGTGGTAAACCTATAGGTCTTCAGTGGTAAACCTATAGGTCTTCAGTGTGACAGGTTAGTACAGTGGGGAACCTATAGGTCTTCAGTGGTAAACCTATAGGTCTTCAGTGGTAAACCTATAGGTCTTCAGTGTGACAGGTTAGTACAGTGGTGAACCTATAGGACCTTCAGTGTGACAAGTTAGTACAGCGGTGAACCTATAGGTCTTCAGTGTGACAGGTTAGTACAGTGGAGAACCTATAGACCTTCAGTGTGACAGGTTAGTACAGTGGAGAACCTATAGGACCTTCAGTGTGACAAGTTAGTACAGCGGTGAACCTATAGGTCTTCAGTGTGACAGGTTAGTACAGTGGTGAACCTATAGACCTTCAGTGTGACAGGTTAGTACAGTGGAGAACCTATAGACCTTCAGTGTGACAGGTTAGTACAGTGGAGAACCTATAGGTCTTCAGTGTGTGACAGTGGTGAACCTATAGACCTTCAGTGTGACAGGTTAGTACAGTGGAGAACCTATAGGACCTTCAGTGTGACAAGTTAGTACAGCGGTGAATCTATAGGTCTTCAGTGTGACAGGTTAGTACAGTGGTGAACCTATAGACCTTCAGTGTGACAGGTTAGTACAGTGGAGAACCTATAGACCTTCAGTGTGACAGGTTAGTACAGTGGAGAACCTATAGGTCTTCAGTGTGTGACAGTGGTGAACCTATAGACCTTCAGTGTGTGACAGGTTAGTACAGTGGTGAACCTATAAGTCTTCAGTGGTGAACCTATAGGTCTTCAGTGTGTGACAGGTTAGTACAGTGGTGAACCTATAGGTCTTCAGTGTGACAGGTTAGTACAGTGGTGAACCTATAGACCTTCAGTGTGACAGGTTAGTACAGTGGAGAACCTATAGACCTTCCGTGTGACAGGTTAGTACAGTGGTGAACCTATAAGTCTTCAGTGTGTGACAGGTTAGTACAGTGGTGAACCTATAGGTCTTCAGTGTGTGACAGGTTAGTACAGTGGTGAACCTATAGGTCTTCAGTGTGACAGGTTAGTACAGTGGTGAACCTATAGGTCTTCAGTGTGAAAGGTTAGTACAGTGGTGAACCTATAGGTAGGTCTTCAGTGTGTGACCGGTTAGTACAGTGGTGAACCTATAGGTCTTCAGTGTGTGACCGGTTAATACAGTGGTGAACCTATAGGTCTTCAGTATGTGACAGGTTTGTGATTCTGAAAGGACAGCAACCATAATGCCAAGTAGACTACTGTGGCTATTTGATTATAATGTAGGCCTACCAGAGTGGCCTACCATCACAATCAATGGAGAAAATGCATCCCATTACATTTTAACATGGAAATAGCTGTTCTATCATTCAGCCTACAGTAGCAGCCAACGTGTGGTGATCAATGTAGGCCTACATTAAATGAAAAAAACATGCAGGGCTTATCTTCAGACAAGGTCACTGAAAATATAGTGTTGTTTGATGCAACAAAAAAAACACTAAAAAAATCAAATGCATTATTATTCCCATACCATTACTACAGAGAATCAGACAAATTATGTTACCCTTTGCCTTTTGGCTACTTAGCTTATTCAAACCCGTCTCAAAATACAACACTGCCCCTTTAAGACAAAACAAAGCCCTTTACCTGACTTGCTTTTCAAAGATGTCTAGAAATGTACATGTGTGCTCTAGTAGGAAGCATTCACTCCTCTATGGCTGAATACAAAGTATCTATAACTGGGCTAACTAACTCACTAACTAGCAAATAACTTGACCAAAATGTGCACATGTGGCTACATGCAGCTCTCGCTCTGATCTCAAAACGAGCACATCTACTCCCCGCCAGTTTAAAGTCTTCTTCTTCGATGGGGTTTAACGGCGGTTGGCATCCAATGTTAATGGTGCATTACCGCCACCAGCTGGACGGCGTACCAGTTCTGTAAATAGCGCAGATCCATGTATGGAAATGATTCATTTGCATATAGGCCTACTGCAGCTCTGATTGGTTAAACTGCACCGGTCTGTAGAGTATCTGCTGAGTCGTGCATGTCAATGCAATAAAATCCTATTCTGATGCGTTCTGCCTAAAAAAAAGAATCTCTAGCATAGCTCGTTTTGTTTCGATATGCTGTATTGAAAGTGTCTAATATTGCGTTGAAAAGATCACAATTGCCACAGTAAAGGGAAACGTTGATAGTGTTAACAGGGAAAACTCCAGAACAGTGGTCACCAACCGTTTCTGAGTCAAAATGTAAGCCTAGATGTTTTTAACATTACTTAAAAAAACGTAAGCCTATGCAACATTAACCAATTAAAAACAGTACTGTAGCAGTGAGGTCTGAGCAGTAAGCTATAGGCCCAATACATTATCACTGCATATTGGCTTTGCATGAATTGCCCTGCCAGTGTACTGATGTTCTGGACATTTGTTATTAATTATATTTAAAACATTAAGGTAGGCTATATGATCAAACTGGTAATAGATCTGTTGTTGTATTACTTGTGAAGCACCGCTGCGTCGTCATACATTTAAATAGTTGTATTTTACTGGGATGATGGTGCCTGCATCTGTGGTCAGTCTCAGCAAATGGAGAGAGCAGCAGACTGAGGGTCCACCTCTCAACATCCCTCCGCTCTCCCGTTCCCCCACTGACACTGACCAAAAATGGACACCGTCCTTCAGCTGATTTTTATTTAACTAGGCAAGCCAGTTAAGAACAAATTCTTATTTATAATGAACGCCTACCAAAAGGCAAAATGCCTCCTGCGGGGATGGGGCTGGGATTCAAATAAATAAAAAAAATATAGGACAAAACACACATCACGATAAGAGAGACACCACAATACTACAAAAAGAGAGACCTAAGACAACAACATAGCATTGCAGCAACGCATGAAAACGTAGCAACACAACATGACAACAACATGGTAGCAACACAACATGGCAGCAGCACAAAACATGGTACAAACATTATTGGGCACAGACAACAGCACAAAGGGCAAAAAGGTAGAGACAACAATACATCACGCGAAGCAGCCACAACTGTCAGTAAGCGTGTCCATGATTGAGTCTTTGAATGAAGAGATGGAGATAAAAACGGCCCAGTTTGAGTGTTTTTTGCAGCTCGTTCCAGTCGCCAGCTGATTGCGAACTCGAGTCGCACTGCATTATTTATGCTGCACAAATTCATGTTGTTACTCCTATGAACTCAGAGAAAGTAAAATATTCCTTGATATTAAAAAAGACCCAAGCCACTAATAATAACAGCGCAAGTCTATAGATACACTTTCCTAATCATTCATTACTGCTGCAGTGCTTGTTGTAGCGCTGAGTGGAAATTGGAAGAACGCACATTTTACAGTTCATAAAATGTTGACAGTGTTGAGTAAGAATTTAAACATGAACTCAATCCTACAAAAGCAGCACCTCTTTGCTCTTTTAGTTGACAGTCTCTCTCTAGTCATGGTTTTAATTCTCCCAGTATTAACTGTGCTATAGCTTTCTTTTATGACTGCTACCTTACTGCAGACACGATCATTTGAGCCATCTGATATACCATCGGTAGCCCTATAGTGCACTTGATTTGCTCTCTAGGCCCACCGGGAAGGCAGAGATCGTACCTTCAGAGACAAAAAATGGCAAATCAAAAAATCTAATCTAATTTTATTGGTAACATACAAATGGTTAGCAGATGTAGGGAAATGCTTGTGCTTCAAGTTCCGGCAGTGCAGTAATATCTAACAAATAATATAACAATTCCACAAGTAATCTAACAATTCCCTTCTTTTTTTAAACAACTACCTAATACAAACAAATCTAAAGGGATGGAATAAGAATATGTACATACAAATATACGGATGAGCGATGACCGAGCGGCATAGGCAAGATGCAATAGATGGTATACGATACAGTATATAGATATGAGATGATTAATGTAAGATATGTAAACATTAAAGTGACATTGTTTAAAGTGACTAGTGAGTCTCTATGTAGGCAGCAGCCTCTCTGAGTTAGTGATTGCTGTTTAGCAGTCTGATGGCCTTGAGATAGAAGCTGTTTTTCAGTCTCTCGGTCCCAGCTTTGATGCACCTGTACTGACCTCACCTTCTGGATGGTAGGGGGTGAACAGACAGTGGCTCGGGTGGTTATTGTCCTTGATGATCTTTTTGGCCTTCCTGTGACATCGGGTGTCCTGGAGGGCAGGTATTTTGCCCCTGGTGATGCATTGTGCAGACTGCACCACCCTCTGGAGAGCCTTGAGGGAGGTGCAGTAGGCGTACCAGGCGGTGCTACAGCCCAACAGGATGCTCTGATTGTGCATATTTAAAGGTTTGTCAGGGTTTTAGGTAGCAAGCCAAATTTCTTCAGCCTCCTGAGGTTTCACCGCACTGTCTGTGTGGACCATTTCAGTTTGTCTGTGATGTGTACGCCGAGAAACTTAAAACGTTCCACCTTCTCCACTACTGTCCCTTCAATGTGGATTGGGGGGTGCTCCCTCTGTTTCCTGAAGTGCACGATCATCTCTTTTTTTTAAACTTTTTTTTACCCTTTTTCCTCCCCAATTTCATGGTATCCAATTGGTAGTAGTTACAGTCTTGTCTCATTGCTGCAACTCCTGTACAGACTCAGGAGAGGCGAAGGTCAGAGCCATGCGTCCTTTGAAACACAACACAACCCAGCCACACTGCTTCTTGACACAACGCACATCCAACCCAGAAGCCAGCCGCACCAATGTGCCGGAGGAAACACTGTACACCTGGTCAGCGTGCACTGCTCCCGGTCCGCCACAGGAGTTGCTAGTGCGTGATGAGACAAGGATATCCCTGCCAGTCAAGCCCTCCCTAACCCGGACGACGCTGGGCCAATTGTGCGTTGCCCCATGGACCTCCCGTTCACGGTCAGCTGCGACAGAGCCCGGGCTCGTAGCCAGAGTCTCTGGTGGCACAGCTAGCACTGCAATGCAATGCCTTAGACCACTGTGCCACCTGGGAGGCCCCTCCTATGTTTTGTTGACGTTGAGTAAGAGGTTGTTTTCCTGACACCACACTTCGATTCTCGTCGTTGTTGGTAATCACGCCCACTACTATTGTGTCGTCTGCAAATTTGATGATTGAGTTGGAGGCGTGCATGACCACACAGTCATGGGTGAACAGGGAGTACAGGAGGGGGCTGAGCACGCATCTTTGTGGAGCCCCAGTGTTGAGGGTCAGTGAGGTGGAGATGTTGTTCCTAACTTAACAACCTGGGGGCGCCCCATCAGAAAGTCCAGGACCCAATTGCATACGGTGGGGTTGAAACCCAGGGCCTCCAGCTTAACGATAAGATGGAGTGTACTATGGTGTTGAATGCTGAGCTGTAGTCAGTGAACAGCATTCTTAACTAGGTGTTCCTCTTGTCCAGATGGGATAGGGCAGTATGCAGTGTGATGGTGATTGCATTGTCTGTGGACCTTTTAGGGAAGTATGCAAACTGAAATGAGCCTAGGGTGGCAGGTAAGGTGGAGGTGATATGATCCTTGACTAGTCTCTAAAAGCAATTCATGATGACAGAAGTGAGTGCTACGGGGCGATAGTCATTTAGTTCAGTTATCTTTGCCTCCTTGGGTACAAGCTTTATCATTGGGGTTTTTACAGAAATGTTTGGCGATCAACTAGGGATGCCTTGGAGATTGACCGGTTGGTTGGTGACCACTGCTCTGGAAAGTTGAGTGAAGTTGTATCTCCTGAGCTGATATATCTTCTGTGTTGCAGTCCTGGGGAGCTGCGCAGCAGTCTCAGGGCTCCTGTGCGCCGGCGGCACGCAGTTTAGACGGAACATTGCACCAGACCATATACCCACTACCCTCAGTCTGCTTGATGTGTATCAAAATAGTGTAGTGGAGGTATACAATTTATGAATTATGTAGTTACGGGTTAGGTCGTCATTGTACATAATCATTTTTTCTTAACTGACTTGCCTAAAATAATAACACACATAGCCTAGTTTCATCTGAAGGCAGCAAGAGCATGCAGCTCTCATGGTTGTGGCATGGAGCAGCTCACAGAAGAACGGTAGGGTAGCAGGTAGGAAAGACGTTTCAATTGATGATACAGTGTCTTTGGAAAGGATTCAGACCCTTTGCCTTTTTCCACATTTTGTTAGGTTACAGCCTTATTCTAAAATTGAATAAATTGTTTTCCCCCTCATCAATCTGAACACAATACCCCATAATGACAAAGCAAAAACACGTTTTTTGAAATTTTAGCAAATTTCTAAAAATAGTATTCAGTATTCCAAAGTATTCAGACCCTTTGTATTCAGACCTACTTTGTTGAAGCACCTTTGGCAGCGATTACAGCCTTGAGTCTTCTTGGGTATGATGGTACAAGCTTGGCACACCTGTATTTAGGGAATTTCTTCCATTCTTCTCTACAGATCCTCTCAAGCGGAGAGCCGCACACTCTAGGTGCTCAGATGCAAAAATATTTATGTCCAACGTCTCGACAGACAAGCTGTCTTCATCAGGTTATAATGACAAACACTGCGGGATGACATTTATATAGTGTCAAAAGACACACAGATGTCTGTAATCATGGGTGTGGCCTGATATCATTGGTTAATTCTCATATATTAAAATAGCATACAAAAAAGGTGAGGTGAACCTTAGTCCAAGTCTGAGGTCCTGAGAGCGCTGGAGCAAGTTTTCATCAAGGGTCTCTCTGTACTTTGCTCGGTTCATCTTTTCCTCAATCCTGACTAGTCTCCCAGTTCCTGCTGCTGAAAAAACCCCGCTCTGAATAATGCTGCCACCACCAAGCTTCACCGTAGGGATGGTTCCAGGCCAAAGAGTTCCATCTTGGTTTCATCAGACCAGAGAATCTTGTTTCTCATGGTCTGAGAGTCCTTTAGGTGCCATTTGGCAACTCCAAGCGGGCTGCCATGTGTCTTTTACTGAGGAGTGGCTTCTGTCTGGCCATTCTACCATAAAGGCCTAATTGGTGGAGTGCTGCAGAGATGGTTGTCCTTCTGGAATGTACTTCCATCTCCACAGAGGAACTCTGGAGCTCTGTCAGAGTGACCATCGGGTTTTTTGGTCACCTCCCTGACTACAGCCATTCTCCCCCTATTGCTCAGTTTGGCCAGGCGGCCAGCTCTAGGCAGAGTCTTGGTGGTTCCAAATTTCTTCCATTTAAGAATGATGGAGGCCACTGTGTTCTTGGGGACCTTCAAGGCTGCAGACATTTTTTGTTACCCTTTCCCAGATCTGTGCCTCAACACAATCCTGTCTCAGAGTTCTATGGACAATTCCTTTGACCTCGTGGCTTGGTTTTTGCTCTGACATCCTTTTTATATAGACAGATGTGTACCTTCCCAAATCATGTCCAAACAATTGAATTTACCACAGGTGGACTCCAATCAAGTTGTAGAAACATCTCAAGGATGATCATTGGAAACAGGATGCACCTGAACTCAATTTCGAGTCTCATAGCAAAGGGTCTGTATTCTTATGTAAATAAGGTTTTTCTGTTTTTATCTAAAAAAATGCTAAAAAAATGTTTTTGTTTCGTCGTGATGGTACTGTATGTAGACTGATGAGGAAAAACATGAATGTAATCCATTTTAGAAGAAGGCTGTAATGTAACAAAATGTGGAAAAAGTCAATGGGTCTGAATACTTTCCGATTACACTGTTTGGGCATCTGTTGTTCTCTGAGTTTGTGTGCTGATACAATATTGATATGGCCAAGCCTAGTTGTCATAGTGAATTCAATGTTCCACTAACTGTGCAGACACCTCATTCCTTCCACATGGTGGAGCCATACACTAAAACATGAAACACCAGCTTGCACTGCAAATGCAGCCTAAATGTGGTGCATTTGTAGCAGACAGACGTGCAACACTGAAGGGAATTTCCACACAAACCTCAGTGATATGTGGTTGCAAATTTTGCCTGGTCTGTATCAACCATAGCACCGCATTGTTTTTTTACATTGCTTTTCTTGTGTCAAGGTCGATAAATTAGACGTTTGATGTTATAGGCCAGACAATAGGGATGCACTGCTGGGTCAAACACGCTTTATTTATGGATACATTGAAATGTAGATATTAGGAAAATGTGGTCTCTCTTCACATTTTATGGGTTATTAATCAGGTAACAAAGAAATCCAGAATAATTAAATGTCCTATGGTTTACCCAATGCTAAAACCGTGTGTATTGTCATTCATGTAATCTTTTGATCATCATAATCATCCGCAACGATATGGTTTTGAAATATAGCTCAAGTATTGTTGTTATAGCTATGGGTGCATTTCAGGTGCAACGGTCAGTTTTATATCAAGTAGGCTAAAATAATCATATGTTGCAAATTCCAGACATACCGAACCACCCCGATGATCCACCCCTTTTCCATGTATGTATTTTATGCAATAGTCCCTGTTTATAACAGTATTTATAACCCCATCCGCGATGAGCCTCCCCGATATGTTCCCGAAATGGAATGAGTAGGCCTACTCCATAAAATAATATCCCAGTGTCTATCACTTGAACACTTGGGATGCGCCTATGTCCTGACAGCCTGGTCAGCTCGCCTACACTGGCTGTTGCGTCGCACTCCCCCATCTGGCATAGACAAGACGCGGCGCGCCGAGAAACTGACGTGTTTTGCGCATTTCCTGCAGCAGCGTTTCGACGGTCGGGGGGGAGAAGAGGTAGGTCTGCAGGAAACCAAGAACAGCAACGGCGAGAGAACATCCTGGGAGGATAAGGAGCGAACAGAAACCAAGAAAACCACAACCTAGAGTCGACCTGCAACTATACATTGCTTGAGCTATTCACAAGTCGAGTAGCCTGTTTGGGAAACATCCCAAATGCACTGCAAGGAGGGCAGGAGTCGCCCTATCTTCCAACAGTGGAATACGAGTGTTTCCAGAGCCCAGTGGAGTTGCAGAGGATAGATATCTTTGATAGATTTTGCTCTGTCGAGTTGCGGTTTGGGTAGGCTGTTGATATCCCAACTGCTGCATGGTCATATTTTTCCTGCGTATACGCTTCTCAAAACGTGTATTAATTATATTCAAAAGAAAGGCTTTGTCTGGTTAAAACCCAAATGTGGATTATCATTGTGAAAACCGAAACTGTTAAAGGGCAAAAACAAGAACATTTACTGTCTCTGGACTGTTTCAAAACGACTGATAAGCATCCGATTGGTACGTGTGTGATAGAGTGACACGGGACGGCATTTTCCCCTTATATTCAAGTCACAACCTCTTTGAAAAACCATTCAGTCCGTGGTCTTATTTTGAGGATTCAAACGCTACATAAAACTAGGCTAAATTATTTATGACCCGTTGAAGTGGCTGGGTTAAAGGAATATATTGTAAACAACCATTCTTGTTCCAAAGCCCATTGAAGAGGATTACATCACCGCAATGGTGGTTTTCAATGGGTTATTGAAGATCAAGATTTGTGAGGCGTTGGACTTGAAACCGACGGCTTGGTCTCTCAGGCATGCGGTTGGCCCAAAAACCCAGACTTTTCTCCTAGACACCTACATCGCACTAAACGTGGATGACTCGCGTGTGGGCCAAACCTCCACCAAACAGAAAACCAACAGCCCTGCGTGGAACGACGAGTTCGTTACGGAGGTGCATGACGGAAGGAAAATCGAACTGTCGGTGTTTCACGACGCGCCAATTGGATATGACGATTTCGTGGCTAACTGCATCATACAGTTTGAAGATATATTGCAGAATGGCAGTAAGCACTACGAGGAATGGGTAGGCTATGTCCCGTTATTATTTGGTGCTCCTTGCACATAGTGCCTTTTTACCAAATTGTTTTCACCTCACCCTCAGCATTCTGATGCCTTTACGATTAGAATAAATTATACAACGTCTCCATTATTATTTGGCAAAACAGTCTAGACCTATAAATAATGTTACTTTATCATCATCAACAACACCATCCTCACAAAAGCCCTGGCTGGCATCCACCGTTAGTTTCCTGGCGCTTTGATACTTCTCTAGGCCACCGGTAACATGCGCATATAACCCTGATTGGTAGGAACGGTGCAGAGGACTGCGCTTACAAGCAGGTCATAAATATTCCTATCAGCTGCGATGTAGGCCTGCATTCTGAGAAAAGCAACTTTTCCATGTCAAAAGCAACACTGCGTTAAAATCCAATGTCTGATGACAAGGCCAGTCAGCTATGGGTCTCACTGACAGAGCAGCTTCAGAGCCAGTAACATAACTTGCAATTGATTGGTCATTTGCCTATCTTGGAAACCTTGATGCCCTTGAGATGGACACAGAGAAGAAAATGCACACAGAGAAGTCTCTCTTTCACAGCCTTCCAGTTAAATACTGGAATCATGAGGTTTCCTTAAGGCCATATGCTCTCTTATAAGATAAGCAGCTGCAGACTCATTTGAGAAGACATGCAGCACATTAGGCTACACCTAATGAAGAGTTATGCACATGTGATTTCTCTAAATCTTCAATTGTCCACCAAAGGAGATTATCAATGTTATGTCCAACACACAATACATGCTGACATGTTTCTTGGATTATGAGGAGACTTTAACTTGGATCATGTGACATAGATTGGATCATGTGATCAACGTAGGCACAACTTCCTCAGGATTTTCACTATAGGAGAGTGTGAAGTTCACTGAGGAGAAATAGGTTATGATTTGAGGAAATCTGTATATCCCTACAGGTTCCAGGCCCGGCCAAGGACATGCAAATATCAGCATCTGTCCTGACTACCACATTTCACATACACTGCCCAACATAACATAAACATCATAATTCCACTAAAACATAGTTAAGAAATATGTAATTACAGTATTAGATTTAACTGTATGTGTTCAGTGCCCAGTTGACCACATACAGAATAACTAAAGAGCTGTTCATATTAGGTCAATAAAAACAATGCTGATTGTACTAACATAGACAGGAACAAAAGATTCAAATAATTAAATCATCTATTCTCATTGCTGATAATCAGTGGTAAGATGGTTAACATGAACATATTATTATAAAGGGTATATTCACAGTAATACTGGGACTATTCATTGTCTTGTAGGCAACTATGTTCCTCAGGATGCCACCCAAATATATCATAACACTTTCCCCGTGAGGGAGGAACCTTTTCATAAATACTGGGTGGCTTTGCTCCTCTTGTGAGTAGTGTTTCCTTTCATGATGAACCACTGACCCAGAACTAGAACGGCAAAACAACAACAAAAGGCGCAGGGCAGCACTCTGTTCTCCTGGCCTCGGCGTGGCAGGTGGATCGCTGTGCTCTGTTCTCCTGGCCTCGGCGTGGCAGGTGGATCGCTGTGCTCTGTTCTCCTGGCCTCGGCGTGGCAGGTGGATCGCTGTGCTCTGTTCTCCTGGCCTCGGCGTGGCAGGTGGATCGCTGTGCTCTGTTGTCCTGGCCTCGGCGTGGCAGGTGGATCGCTGTGCTCTGTTCTCCTGGCCTCGGCGTGGCAGGTGGATCGCTGTGCTCTGTTCTCCTGGCCTCGGCGTGGCAGGTGGATCGCTGTGCTCTGTTCTCCTGGCCTCGGCGTGGCAGGTGGATCGCTGTGCTCTGTTCTCCTGGCCTCGGCGTGGCAGGTGGATCGCTGTGCTCTGTTCTCCTGGCCTCGGCGTGGCAGGTGGATCGCTGTGCTCTGTTCTCTACTGACAGACAGCCTCCACATACAGTACAGGCTGAAGAGGATTCTCTTGTCTTTGTTGTCAAGTTTATTTGTCATATGTACACAGTACAATGAAATGCTTACTTGCAGGTTCACTCTTGACAGTTTGTCTGAGGCAGGCGGGAGTTTGGATTATTGATTAGACTCTATCAGGTCCATTATGGATTGGAGGAGGTACAGTAAAACTGGTTTTGGACGGGCCTGTGAGGCTCACGACAATAAGGGTTCTGTCTGTGTTTGGCTTGTCAGGCTGGGAATGTTCTTTGCTGACATTGATGGACCAGGCTATGCCATCTGCTCGCATGTCTGGCTGAGGAGGCTGTGCTTGGCTCATAGGGCTAAAGGCGCTCTGTGCTCGGCTGGATGGAAGGGTCCCTACTAAGTAGTTTGTAGATCGCCTCCCTGGTGGCAAAATGTCTGTTTAGTGGTGTTGGTGCTGAGAATTGGGTATGGATTCTAGATGGAGACTGTTTTCCTATTCTGACCTAAACAGCATTGCTCTCTGCGTCCTTTCTTTCCATCTCTCTTTGCTCCTTTTGTATGTACAGCTCCCGTGCACTTGCTTTCACTTTTACCACTCCTTTAATCTTTTACCTTTTCATTTCATTCTTTCTGAGGTCATGTCTCCATGACCTCAGAAAGAAGCCCCTCTCTCTCTCTCTCTCTCTGTCTGTCTCTCCCTCTCTCTCACGCGCTCTCTCGCTCTCCCAAATTCAGCTTGCTTTATTTGCATGAAATACAATTTGTAGATATTGCCAAAGCAGTATAGTGGTACAGCATTTCAGTAAATACAGTACAATGCAATGAGGATAATGTCATACAGTTAATATCAGTAGTAATAATAATAGTACATACAATCATGTATACAGGTACAACACTACAGCTGTTGTATTCTGTAATCTTCAGTTGAAATATTTAAAAATATATATTTTTAAATAATAGCTAATGTACATGGATGATGGTTACACTATGTATTATTTATTTTATTTTTATTGAACCTTTATTTAACTAGGCAAGTCAGTTAAGAACAAATTGTTATTTACAATGACCTTTTACCAAAAGGCAAAAGGCCTCCTGCGGGGACTGAGGCCTGGGATTTAAAAAATTATAATAAATACAATATAAATATAGGACAAAACACACATCACAACAAGAGAGACAACACTACATAAAGATAGACCTAAAAAAAACATATAGTGAGGCAGCAACACATGTCAACACAGCATGGTAGCAACACAACATAACAACAGCATGGTAGCAGCACAACATGGTACAAACATTATTGGGCACAGACAACAGCACAAAGGGCAAGAAGGTAGAGACAACAATACATCACACAAAGCAGCCAGAACTGTCAGTCAGAGTGTCCATGATTGAGTCTTTGAAGTAATGTAAGTAAAGTAAAGTAATGAAGAGTAATGACCAAGTTGTATACAATGTACATACTTCAGGGAATTAATGGTCATGGTATGTCCCTCAGGCTATAATATAAATATCTGGCAGTAATATTTGCGCTTTCTTTCACATCCAGAATAATTACCAGTTTTATGTCATTAGTAAATGCATAGAAGTTGGGAATTGAGATCAATAAAATAAAATTGTATTTGTCACGTGCCGAATACAAGAGGTGTAGTAGTCCTTACCGTGAAATGCTTACTTCCAAGCCCTTAACCAACAATGCAGTTTTAAGAAAAATAAGAGTTAAGAACATCAGCACAACAGTTTTTAGCTGTGCTAACATAATTGCAAAATGTTTTTCTAATGATCAATTAGCCTTTTAAAATGATAAACTTGGATTAGCTAACACAACGTGCCATTGGAACACAGGAGTGATGGTTGCTGATAATGGGCCTCTGTATGCCTATTTTGATATTCCATAAAAAAAGTAGCCGTTTCCAGCTACAATAGTCATTTACAACCTTAACAATGTCTACACTGTATTTCTGATCAATTTGATGTAATTTTAATGGACAAAAAATGTGCTTTTCTTTCAAAAACAAGTACATTTCAAAGTGATCCCAAACTTTTGAACAGTAGTGCACATGTAGGTAGGAGTAAAGTGACTATGCATAGATAGTAACAGCAAGTAGCAGAGTCTTTGGCAGTTTTTATGGCCTTCCTCAGATATTGCCTGGTATAGGGTTCCAGAGTGGCGCAGCAGTCTAAGGCACTGCATCTCAGTGTTAGAGGCCTTTATCACTACAGACCCTAGTTCGATTCTAGGCTGTATCACAACCAGCCATGATTGGGAGTCCCATAGGGTGGCACACAATTGGCCCAGCGTCGACCGGGTTAGGGTTTGACCGGGGAAGGCCGTTATTGTAAATAAGAATTTGTTCTTAACTGACTTGCCTAGTTAAATAAAGGTTAAATTAAAAAAATAATAGAGGTCCTGGGTGGCAGGAATCTTGGCCCCAGTGATGTACTGGGCCTTAAGCACTACCCTCTGTAGCGAATTGCGGTCGGAAGCCGAGCAGTTGCCACACCAGGCGGTGATGCTCTTAATGGCGCAGCTGTAGAACTATTTGAGGACCAATACCAAATATTTTCAGTCTACTGATGGGGAATAGGTGTCACAACTGTCTTGGTGTGTTTGGACCATGATAGTTTGTTGGTGATGTGGACACCAAGGAACTGGAAGCTCTCAACCTGCTCCACTACAACCCGTCGATAAGAATGGGGGCGTGCTCGGCACTCCTTTTCCTGTAGTCCACGCCCCTCCTCCTTTTGTTGCCTACCCTTACCACCTGGGGGCAGCTCGTCAGGAAGTCCAGGATTAAGGTGCAGAGGGAAGGGTTTAGTCCCAGGATCCTTAGCTTTGTGATGAGCTTTAATTAAGGGCACTATAGTGTTGAACGCTGAGCTGTAGTCAATGAACAGCATTTTCACGTAGGTGTTCCTTTTCTCCCGGTTGGAAAGGGCAGTGTGGAGTGCAATAGAGATTGTGTCGTCTGTGGATCTGTTGGGGCGGTATGCAAATTGGAGTGGGTCTAGGGTTTCTGGGATAATGGTGTTGATGTGAATACACGTCCTGGTAATCCGTATGGGCCCTGTGGCCTTGTGACCCGTTTAAAGGTCTTACTCACATCGGCTAAAGCGAGCACGATCACACAGTCATCCGGAACAGCTGGTGCTCTCATGTATGCTTCAGTGTTGCTTGCCTTGAAGAACGAATAGAAGTCATTTAGCTCATATGGTAGGCTCGTGTCACTGGGCAGCTCGCGACTAGGCTTCCCTTTGTAGTCCGTAATAGTTTGCAAGCCTTGCCACATCTGACGAGCGTCGGAGCCGGTGTAGTAGGATTCAATCTCAGTCCTGTATTGATGCTTTGCCTGTTTGATGGTTCTCCAGAGGGCATAGCGGTCGACTAAAAATCTAATATGATTTTTCAACGCCGATACCGATTATTGGAGGACCAAAAAGGCCAATACCGATTAATCGGACAATTATTTATTTATTTGTAATAATGACAATTACAACAATTCTGAATTAACACTTTTATTTTAACTTAATATAATACATCAATAAAATCTATTTCGCCTCAAATAAATAATGAAACATTTGGTTTAAATAATGCAAAATAATACAAAAACAAAGTCTTGGAGAAGAAAGTGAAAGTGCAATATGTGCCATGTAAGAAAGCTAACGTTTAAGTTCCTTGCTCAGAACATGAGAATATATGATAGCTGGTGGTTCATTTAACATGAGTCTTCAATATTCCCAGGTAAGAAGTTTTAGGTTGTAGTTATTATAGGAATTATGGGACTATTTCTCTCTATACCATTTGTATTGCCAGTGTAACAGTATAGCTTCCGTCCCTCTCCTCGTCCCTACCTGGGCTCGAACCAGGGACACATCGACAACAGCCACCCTCGAAGCATCGTTACCCATCGCTCCACAAAAGCCGCAGAGCAAGGGAAACAACTACTTCAAGGTCTCAGAGCGAGTGACATCACAGATTGAAACGCTATTAGCACGCACCCCGCTAACTAGCTATCCATTTCACATCGGTTACACCAGCCTAATCTCAGGAGTTGATAGGCTTGAAGTCATAAACAGCTCAATGCTTGAAGCACAGCGAAGAGCTGTTGGCAAATGTACGAAAATGCTGTTAATATTGCTGTTACATTGCACAACCTTCAATGTTATGTAATAATTATGTAAAATTCTGGCAAATTAATTACGGTCTTTGTTAGGAATGAAATGGTCTCCACACAGTTTTCAACGAGCCAGGCGGCCCAAACTGCTGCATATACCCTGACTCTGCTTGCATGGAACGCAAGAGAAGTGACACAATTTCCCTAGTTAAAAGAAATTCATGTTAGCAGGCAATATTAACTAAATATGCAGGTTTAAAAATATATATTTGTGAATTGATTTTAAAGAAAGACATTGATGTTTATGGTTAGGTACACATTGGTGCAACGAGAGTGCTTTTTTCGCAATTGCGCTTGTTAAATCATCACCCGTTTGGCAAAGTAGTCTGTGATTCGATGATAAATTAACAGGCACCGCATCGATTATATGCAACCCAGGACAAGCTAGATAAACTAGTAATATCATCAACCATGTGTAGTTAACTAGTGATTATGTTAAGATTGATTGTTTTTTATTAGATACGTTTAATGCTAGCTAGCAACTTACCTTGGCTTCTTGCTGCGCTCGCATAACATATAGTCAGCCTGCCATGCAGTCTCCTCGTGGAGTGCAATGTAATCGGCCACAATCGGTGTCCAAAAATGCCAATTACCGATTGTTATGAAAACTTGAAATCTCCCCTAATTAATCGGCCATTCTGATTAATCAGTCGTCCTCTAATTTCTTATAAGTGTCCGGGTTAGAGTCCCGCTCCTTGAAGCAACAGCTTTTTTACCCTTTAGCTCAGTGCGGATTTTGCCTGTAATCCATGGCTTCTGGTTGGGATATGTACGTACGATCAATGTAGGGACGACGCCATCGATGCACTTATTGATGAAGGCGGTGACTGATGTGGTATACTCCTCAATGCCATTGGATGAGTCCCGAAACATATTCCAGTCTGTGCTAGCAAAACAGTCCTGTAGCTTAGCATCTGCGTTATCTGACCACTTCCGTATTGAGCGAGTCACTGGTACTTCCTGCTTTAGATATTTATTTTAAAAAGATTGTGTTATTTGGAAGTATTTCTCACAGTAGAGTAAGTACATCTCCGTGTTTACATCCCCTGTCGTGCGTGACCACAAAGACGTTCCTTTTTGGATGGCCATGTCGTTTTGTGTCTCTTTTTTTCTATAGCTAGTTGGTTGTCACTGAACCTGTATTTGATCAGGATCTGTCTCTGTATTTCTGACAGAGCAGAGATATTTTAATTCCTGAAACAATTTGATTGATTTCCCTGTGTGTTTAGATATTAAGGTTGTTTAGTGTTTTTAACAGCTGACAAAGGGGACTCTTTTCAAGGTTCAGCTCATGGGTTTTCAATGCTTTGAATTGTAAGGATGTTTTGGGGCAATATGGTGCTAAAATTAATGGGTTCTTTTTCATATTAAATTAAAGGGAATCTTCCGAGTTCCACTTTGCATGCATTATTTGGTACTTTCTTTGGGATATTTAGGATAATTCTGCATAATTCTGTATATAGATTTTCTATAGAGTTTTTCTTCCAATTCTTATCATCGTAATTACAGATTGGACCCCAATCCTCGCTTCCTGTCACGTCCTGACCATGGAAAGCTTTTATTTTCTATGTGGAGTAGGTCAGGGTGTGACTGGGGGGTGTTCTAGTTTATTATTTCTATGTGTAGTCTAGTTTTTGTATTTCTATGTTGGCCTGGTATGGTTCCCAATCAGAGGCAGCTGTCTATCGTTGTCTCTGATTGGGGATCATATTTAGGTAGCCTTTCCCACCTGTTGTTTGTGGGATATTGTTTTTGTATTGTTGCTTTAGAGCCCTTCAAGGCTGTACATTTGTTTGTTTGTTTATCTTTATTGTTTTGTTACTGGTTCACATTTAAATAAAATATGATGAACCCAAATCACGCTGCGCCTTGGTCTACCCATTTTGACGAGTGTTACACTTCCATACAGTGCAATTGGTAAAATGACAATATTGAATATTTTGCGTTAGATTTGGATAGGAATATTCATTTTTGAGAATGAAGTAAAATGTTTTGCGGACTTTTTCTTTGAGTGCATTCACTGCCCGACCAAATCGACCTGAAGCACTGATATTTAGTCCCAGGTAGTTCAACCTTGTTATTTCCTTATATAAAGGAGTGTCTGCTGTATTCCCAAATAATGTGCAGTTGTTCCTGTAGACCTTGCTCTATTGGTGACAGTAAGACAAGGTCATCTGCGTAGAGCAGAAATCTAGGCTCCTCATCTTTGAGGGTGAATCCAGGGGCTGCAGATCGGTCCAACATCTCTGCTAGTTTGTTGATGTAGATGTTGAACAGGGTTGAACTTAAACTGCACCCTTGTCGCACCCCTCACCCTTGTGCAAAAAATGTGTTATTTTATTGTTCAGTTTAATACTAAACTCAGCAAAAAAAGAAACATCCTCTCAATGTCAACTGTGTTTATTTTCAGCAAACTCAACATTTGTAAATATTTGTATGAACATAACAAGGTTCAACAACTGAGGCGTAAACTGAACAAGTTCTCCATACATGTGACTAACAGAATTGGAATAATATGTCCCTGAACAAAGAGGGAGTCAATATCAAAAGTAACAGTCAGTATTTGGTGTGGCCACCAGATGCATTAAGTACTGCAGTGCATCTCCTCATGGACTGCACCAGATTTGCCAGTTCTCGCTGTGAGATGTTACCCCACTCTTCCGCCAAGGCACCTGCAAGTTCCCATACATTTCTGGGGGGAATGGCCCTAGCCCTCACCCTCCGATCCAACAGGTCCCAGATGTGCTCAATGGGATTGAGATCTGGGCTCTTCGCTGGCCATGGCAGAACACTGGCATTCCTGTCTTGCAGAAAATCACGCACAAAACAAGCAGTATGGCTGGTGGCATTGTCATGCTGGAGGGTCATGTCAGGATGAGCCTGCAGGAAGGGTACCACATGAGGGAGGAGGATGTCTTCCCTGTAATGCACAGCGTTGAGATTGCCTGCAATGACAACAAGCTCAGTCCGATGATGTTGTGACACACCTCCCCCAGACCATGACGGAACCTCCACCACCAAATCGATCCACTCCAGAGTACAGGCCTCAGTGTAATGCTCTTTCCTTCGGCGATAAACCCGAATCTGACCATCACCCCAGGTGAGACAAAACCTCGACTCCTCAGTGAAGAGCACTTTCTACCAGTCCTGTCTGGTCCAGCGACGGTGGGTTTGTGCCGATAGGCAACTTTGTTGCCGGTGATGTCTGGTGAGGACCTGCCTTACAACAGGCCTACAAGCCCTCAGTCCAGCCTCCCTCAGCCTATTGCGGACAGTCTGAGCACTGATGGAGGGATTGTGCGTTCCTGGTGTAACTCGGGCAGTTGTTGCTGCCATCCTATACCTGTCCCGCAGGTGTGATGTTCGGATGTACCCATCCTGTGCAGGTGTTGTTACACGTGGGTATGCCACTGCGAGGATGATCAGCTGTCCGTCCTGTCTCCCCGTAGCGCTGTCTTAGGCGTCTCACAGTACGAACATTGCAATTTATTGCCCTGGCCACATCTGCAGTCCTCATGCCTCCTTGCAGCATGCCTAAGGCATATTCACGCAAATGAGCAGGGACCCTGGGCATCTTTCTTTTGGTGTTTTTCAGAGTCAGTAGAAAGGCCTTTTTAGTGTCCTAAGTTTTCTTAACTGTGACCTTAATTGCCTACCGTCTGTAAGCTGTTAGTGTCTTAGCGACCGTTCCACAGGTGCTACTCATTAATTGTTTATGGTTCATTGAACAAGCATGGGAAACAGTGTTTAAACCCTTTACAATGAAGATCTGTGAGGCTATTTGGATTTTTACGAATTATCTTTGAAAGACAGGGTCCTGAAAATGGGAGTTTACATGTTGTTCAAGTAAATAGATTTTATGATGTCCTATACTTTACCCCCAGTGCTGCTTTTGTGTGTATTGTAATATAATCCATCATGCCATATGGAATCTAAAGCATTCTGAAAATCAACAAAACATGCAAATACTTTTCCTCTGCTTTTCTGATGAACATGCTGGTTTATTAGTGTTTGTAATGTGTGTATGTGGTCTGTTGTTCTGTATTTGGGTAGGAAGGCAATTAGTGTTTTGCTGAGAGCTTTATGTCGTATGAGGAAGGTCTGTATTTTTTCATTGAGAATACAGCAGAACAGTTTCCCCATGTTACTGGTGACACATATTCCGCTATAGTTATTAGGGTCTAATTTATCACCTTTTTTAAGTATGAGCCACTGGTTCCAAATATCAGGGAAGTAGCCACTCTCCAAAAGCAGGTTGAATAGTTTTAATGAGGCATCCTGCAGCTCAGGAGTTGTGTGTTTCAGCTTTTCATTCAGGATGCTGTCAGGGCCACATGTCTTTCCAGGTTTAAGGCTTTGTATTTTCTTCAAAAGTACAGCGTGTGTAATTTGGTCGTCAAATGGGTTCTGGATGTTTTCAATTGTGTGTTCTAGGGAACTGAGTTTTTCTTGCATATTTTGGGGGATTTAAAGTAAGGTCTTCTGATGCTATTCTTCCAGAGAGTTTCAAAATCCTCTTTCAATTTCTTCCATCTTAAGTTTTGTTTTTGTGTTCTTTCAATGTTTCACAATTGTGTTGAGGAATGTGTCTATCCTATGGTTGGTGATATTTTCTATTTGTTAAAGATCTACATTTTTTCCTTGTGAGATTACATTCAGCATCAAACCATTTCTCTTTTTGAGGTTTCGAAATAAAAACGTTTTTCTCATTTGAATAAATTTACTTTTGTGTCTGCTTTATGATAGATATAATTAAATTTATTCGCCGCCAAATTCGCCGCCAAATTAAGTTTAAGGAAGGTTTGGGCTGAATGCCCTTAAAAGGTCATTTCTGCGCAGTGCAATGCTGTGTTGAAGTGTGTCGCGCTGTCAGGCATCCATCTTTATGTTTTATTTAGATGAATCAGTGTACAGGGCTCTGTTTGTGTGGTCTTTGGGTGGAGAAGTCTTTTTAAAATACATTAATCTGGCAGTGGTCAGACAATGGTAGCTGTGATCTGACAATCAATGCACTAATAGGGGGAGGGGGGGTCCAAGTCTGAGATTACACAGTCGACAACAATGGTCCCAAGAGCTGAGCAGTAGGTGAACCTTCCCAAAGTATTCCCTGTAATCCTGCAATTAAGAAAACACAAGCCTAAGGTTTGAGAGAGATGCACAAACTTTCCATTTTTGTTCACCACCTGGCCAGGTGCGGGTGTTTTTTCCAGCAGTTGATGTGACTGAGGATATAGAGTATCATCTCTCTCTCTCTCTCTCTCTCTCTCTCTCTCTCTCTCTCTCTCTCTCTCTCTCTCTCTCTCTCTCTCTTTCTCTCTCTCTCTCTCTCTCTCTCTCTCTCTCTCTCTCTCTCTCTCTCTCTCTCTCTCTCTCTCGCTCTCGCTCTCTCTCTCTCTCTCTCTCTCTCTCTCTCTCTCTCTCTCTCTCTCGCTCTCTCTCTCTTTCAAAACAATCTGAATCAACTCACTGATAAGAAATCCATATGAATTTATATTGGAAATGTAGTGTAGTGCCATGGATGGAGGTCTGACACATGGGTGTCAGATGTTGTTGTACTGTGGGTGAATGTGTTGAGTCATCAGGATTACGGAGCTCCCCATTGGCTGGCTGTCCCTCTGTGATGGGTGTGGCCTCTGGGGGACAGATGTGCTCATGTGGGTTCCATGACTAATGGCGAAACAGCAAGGCATTTAGAGGCCTTGCCAACGATGACTCCTTGAAAAATCTGTCTGGACTTGTGCATTGTGGGAAAGTGTAGACGCGCAGGTATATGCATGCACAAACAGTTCTCTCTCTCTCTCTCTCTCTCTCTCTCTCTCTCTCTCTCTCTCTCTCTCTCTCTCTCTCTCTCTCTCTCTCTCTCTCTCTCTCTCTCACGCACACACACACACTTTCTGAGGAACACACATACTGACTCAATCATTACTTTCTGTTAAAACTGGTTAATAAGGAGGCTTTAGCGGGAGGTTTGTATAATATGACTCTGATTGTAGACTATATATGACCAAGATACATGTATTTGAGCTAATATATTCCATACAGTTTTAGTCCACAATAGGTAGTGTCCCTGGAACTGACCATGTATATACAGTAGTTTGCTTACTTTCTCCTGTGTTTTTGTTTTACTTGACTTAGTACTACTAATATTGATTGCTGCAGTATCTGAATGAGCAAGAAAGGCAATTCAATGTACCTGTGCAAGTGACAATAAAAATGTGAAACTTGAAACGTCTTCATTTGTTTCAGTCAAGGCAGTTACTCAAACAGGGTTGGTACTAGTAAGAGTGAAGCGTGAGATTGTCCGGCTGTGTAAACTTTAGTGGTTTAGTATGCTGGGGGTGGGGTGAAACAGTAAGGGGTGGGCCTGGGAAGGCCTCTTTGTCTGGGCCCCTCCTTTGTCTGACTTATCCCCAGACAGCAGTTGCCTCTGCCCCTCCTGTCTCTATGTTAGCCCCAGGCTTTTGAGCCTCTCTCTGCTTCTCTGCCTCTCCTGTCTCTAAGCTAGTCCCAGGCTTCGTAGCCTCTCTCTGCCTCTCCTGTCTCTAAGCTAGTCCCAGGCTTCGTAGCCTCTCTCTGCCTCTCCTGTCTCTAAGCTAGTCCCAGGCTTCGTAGCCTCTCTCTGCCTCTCTACCTCTCCCAAAGCCAACACATACTGGATTTGTCGGGCTGCCACAGTTACGCTACAGTCACAAACTTTATGATATAATATTTCTATTGTGAAAAGTCACGAATATTCACATTGCATGAGCAGTCAGTGAGCAATGTGACTATTGTCCTTTTTTTTCAAGAGGCAATATTGTGGCAAAAAATATCTTGCACAAAACGCAGCCAGCTTGCTTCACCTACTTCCACGAGACATAGATTGAATCAGACTTAACTCCAGTGAGTGTGTGTAACAGAGTGTGAAAGAGAGAGAGACAGAAACGGAGTGAGAGAGAATGTGTGTGTGTATGTGTGTCTTTGTGAGAGCATGTGTGACGGAGCGAGAGAGACCTCTCTCTGAACTTCTGGTGGGATTCCATCCTTACTGGTCTATAGTAGAGGGGGATAAGGATTCCAAATTGTGTTTGGGTTGGTCTGGTCTGGTAACACGATACTTCCTCTCCACAAGCCATCAAACCATGATTCAGTACTACTCTTACAGCTATATTGACACTTATTTCCATCCCACACAAAAAATTGCTTGAGAGACTGTGGAGATTGAAAAACCTGGATTTCAAAGTATGCAGGTTTGCCGCCAACAACACAAGAGAATGGCTGGGTTGGCTGACTGTGGGAGCTGTTATTTTCCTCTTCAGGGTGAACGTTAAAGTTGCTTAGATCCTGGCAGGCTGATTATGGAGCTCAACAACGTAAAACAAAAACAATCAAACCCGTCTGAACCTGTCGTCCCAATTGTGTGGTGCCGACTCACTCAGCAGCGTAGATGGTGTGTGTGCAACACTCTTGAGTCATGCACTGCAATGTGTTTCCTAGAAAAGCTCCATGCCCTAAAGGTAGGAGAAGCACAAATTGCCCTAACTTGCAGTGCCCTAACCTTCTTCATGTACTACTTTTTATTACACATGAAATGGGAAATGTGGTCTTGTACTGTTGAGTATTTGTCAGAATTGAACCATTTACCTGGGTTTAAGAAATGTCTTGTTTTTTTTTACAATACAATTTCCTTCTATTCCCTTCCTGCCTTCCTTGATCTCCCTCTCTCTCTCATCTCTGCATTGTCATTACAGTGGAAAGATCTGCTGTAATTGTGTGTGATGGATTGTGTGTGCAGGCCCTGCTGTGTGTTGTTCAGCAGCAGCAGTGATGACAGTAGAAGCAGCACTCGTTTTGAACAGGGAGTTAATCCCTGAAATATGTCAGCGCTCAGCTCCATCGTGAGCATACCAGGAGCATTCAACCACTCTAACCTCTCTGACTGTGTCCTCCCCCAGTCCTAACCCCTAGCCCTAACCTCAAAGAAAGGGAAAAACTGACTCGAGATCATCGTTTAGAAGTAATTTCATCTCACCAACTCAATGACCACACACTGTGTTTGGGGGACTGTTAAAATAGGTGCACAGAACTGCACTCCCATGGGGAGGGAACTAAAAAAACATATGAGTGAGTGGGGAAGGTTAACACAGGTTACAGGGGAGGTTTAGATGAGTGGGGAAGGTTAACACAGGTTACAGGGGAGGTTTAGATGAGTGGGGAAGGTTAACACAGGTTACAGGGGAGGTTTAGATGAGTGTTGAGAAGGTTTGTGCATGATAACAGCCCAGACGACCAGGAAAGTCAACAAATAGGCTATTCCACCAGAGTTGGGGTCAATTAGTCATCGAGAACAATATAAAGTCAGTCATTCATTTTCAGCCCAAAGTACAAATCGTATTTCACAAACACAGACATTTTCACATAGGTGTGCTAAGCACTACACATAATTTACTGTATGTCAATGACTCTGACAACAAGCACTCCACTGACATGATACATCACAATACATTAGCCCTGGGAAGGGTTGGTAGCTTAGCAGACAATCCTCCCTTACTTGCTGTTAAATTCATCTTGATCAGGTGGCCTAGTGGTTAGAATGTTGTACCTGTAACTGAAAGATTGCTGGATTGAATCCCCGAGCTGACAAGTTCAAAATCTGTCTTTCTGCCCCTGAACAATGAAATTAACCCACTGTTCCCTGGTAGGCCGTCATTATAAATACAAATGTGTTCTTAACTGACTTGCCAAGTAAAACGATAATTACATAAAAAATATCCTGATGTAATCTCACTGTTCCAGCCATTTGCAGATGTTGTTACAGGGTGACAGGTAGCCTAGCGGTTAGAACATTGGGCCAGTAGCCAAAAGGTTGCAGGTTCAAATATCCAAGCCGCAAAAGTGTAAACTCTGTCCAGGTGCCCTTAGCAAACCACTTAAACCTAATTTGCTCCAGGGGTGCAGTACTATTATTGCTGACCCTGTAAAGCAACATATTTCACTCATATATGACATGATTATTCTTATCTTTTTGTGACTGTCCAGTAGATGGACATGTTAAGTAAGGTCACACTAGTTCTTCCTTTCATAGACGCTGGGAGACCAGTGGTGGACAGCCTTAGAGATCAGCTTCACCGTAGGGAGTCTGTGTGTAGGACTCAGGTGTCAGGAGTCATTGCCTGGTCACATCACCACTACACTCAAACCCGCACACACACACACAAACACACTAGCATAGACACACACAGCACACAAATTCACACACAAACTGACACCACACAAATCCACACAAACATACATACATACACACATCAGCCCCCCCTGCCTCCTTGCCGCTGCCCACACTCTCACTCTCATAATCCCATTGAATCTCTCTCTATCCCTTGCTATCTCTCTCCTTCTCTATCCCTCTCCATCTCTCTTTCTCTATCACCCGCTATCTCCTCATGCCATGCTGGATATCTTCTCCTCTGCAACGATCTCTCGCTCACCCACTCTCTCCTGGTCTCTCTCTATCTCGCCTCTCGCTCACCCACTCTCTCCTGGTCTCTCTCTATCTCGCCTCTCGCTCACCTACTCTCTCCTGGTCTCTCTCTATCGCGCCTCTCGCTCACCCATTCTCTCCTGGTCTCTCTCTATCTCGCCTCTCGCTCAC
Organism: Oncorhynchus keta; assembly: GCF_023373465.1. Taxonomy (NCBI): domain Eukaryota; kingdom Metazoa; phylum Chordata; class Actinopteri; order Salmoniformes; family Salmonidae; genus Oncorhynchus; species Oncorhynchus keta. The sequence goes on along the minus strand of NC_068444.1, from coordinate 22,538,246 downwards.
CTACTCTCTCCTGGTCTCTCTCTATCTCGCCTCTCGCTCACCCACTCTCTCCTGGTCTCTCTCTATCTCGCCTCTCGCTCACCCACTCTCTCCTGGTCTCTCTCTATCTCGCCTCTCGCTCACCCACTCTCTCCTGGTCTCTCTCTATCTCGCCTCTCGCTCACCCACTCTCTCCTGGTCTCTCTCTATCTCGCCTCTCGCTCACCCACTCTCTCCTGGTCTCTCTCTATCTCGCCTCTCGCTCACCCACTCTCTCCTGGTCTCTCTCTATCTCGCCTCTCGCTCACCCACTCTCTCCTGGTCTCTCTCTATCTCGCCTCTCGCACACACGTTCTCTTAACTGGACCAAGTTTAAGTGAATGTATGGTGGGTCACCATATACTGTACTCAGATGCAAAGACAAAATGTAATACTGATACCTGGTGGACGGCACAGAACGTGTGTTTCTACCTACGTATCTATTATTGTTGTTTCCTGGTTAATGTGCCAACTGGTCAACCCTACAGTAGCTATTTGTTTGGTGGGCTCATACAGTATGTGATTGATGCCAGTAACAAAGAGGTTGCTTTGTACTGAAGGAGATGTATTTTTTTCTGTTTGACTGTAACATTATGTTTCATGAGCTGAAATTAAAGTTCCCAGAAATGTTCCATGTGCACAAAAAGGGTATTTCTCTCAAATTTTGTGCACAAATTTGTTAACATCCCTGTAGGTAAGCATTTTATCATTTGTCAAGATCATCCATCCATCTGACAGGTGTGGCATATCAAAATGCTGATTAAACAGCACGATCATGACACAGATGCACCTTGCACTGGGGACAATAAAAGGCCACTCTAAAATGTGCAGTTTTGTCACACAACACAATTTCACAGTTGTCTGAAGTTTTCAGAAAGCATTTTATTGGTATTTCTGTCTATAATAAAGCCTTTTTGTGCAGAAAAACTCATTCTGATTGGCTGGCCTGGCTCCCAAGTGGGTGGGCCAATGCCCTCCCATGTCTGCAGCCCTGCCTAGTCATGTGAAATGTATTTTAATTGACTGATTTCCTTATATATACTGTAACTCAGCAGAATCTTTGAAATTGTTGCATGTTGCGTTTATATTTTTGTTCAGTATAGTTGTATTGTGCCTCGGTGGTTGTGTGGTGAGCAGGCGATGGTTATTGGGCTAACAGGATCACTTTGTGTAGTGTTCTTACCAGGTTCTTCACCCCCAGCCTGTCATGATGCCTGTATCTGGGGCACCCCTCCCAGCCCTCTCTCACCACGAGACACCCCGCTCCCATACCGCAGGCAAACCTTGGCCCATTCTTCCACCTTGACACTGCTCCCGAGGATACTAACAGTCATGTGAACAACACTCACAGAGAAAAGGTGCTTGGTGCAGTAAGTTGCTAGATAGAGTATTTGTGGGGCCATTTAGAGTAGGTTAATATACAGTAGCATTCATAGGTTCATTATTGACATAGGATAGTATGTTACCCTTACTCACTGGTCCAAACCCATTGGGGGGTGCTACACTCTCAGAACAAAACGGTTCCAAAAGGGTTCTTCGGCTGTCCCAATAGAAGAACCACTTTTGTTTCCAGATAGAACTCTTTTTGATTCCAGGTAGAACCCTTTTGGGTCCCATGTAGAACCTATGGAAAGGGTTATACATGGACCCAAAAAGAGTTCGACCTGGAACCTAAAAAGGTTATTCGAAGGGTTCTCCTATGGGGACAGTCGAGAACCTTTTTAGTTTTTTTCTAAGAGTGTAGTGTCATGCATAGAGAATGGTGTGAATGGGTTTGAATGGATCGTTTTGTGGTTACGGTGTGGTTTACGGTAGAGGTCGACCGATTATGATTTTTCAACGCCGATACCGGTTATTGGAGGACCAAAAAAGCCGGTACCGATTAATCGGCCGATTTAAAATAAAATAAAAATTGTAATGATGACAATTACAACAATACTGAATGAACACTTATTTTAACTTAATATAATACATCAATAAAATCTATTTTGCCTCAAGTAAATAATGAAACATGTTCAATTTGGTTTAAATAATGCAAAAACAAAGTGTTGGAGAAGAAAGTAAAAGTGCAATATGTGCTATGTAAGAAAGCTAACGTTTCAGTTCATTGCTCAGAACATGAGAACATATGAAACGTGGTGGTTCCTTTTAACATGAGTCAAATCAATCAAATCAAATTGATTTGTCACATACACATGGTTAGCAGATGTTAATGCGAGTGTAGCGAAATGCTTGTGCTTCTAGTTCCGACAATGCAGTAATAACCAACGAGTAATCTAACCTAACAATTCCAAAACTACTACCTTATCCACACAAGTGTAAAGGGATGAAGAATATGTACATAAAGATATGAATGAGTGAATGAGTCTTCAATATTCACAGGTAAGAAGTTTTAGGTTGTAGTTATTATAGGAATTATAGGGCTATTTCCCTCTATACCATTTCTATTTCATATACCTTTGTCTATTTGATGTTCTAATAGGCACTTTAGTATTGCCAGTGAAACAGTATAGCTTCCGTCCCTCTAGTTAGCGCGTGCTAACTAGCTAGCCATTTCACTTCGGTTACACCAGCCTCATCTCGGGAGTTGATAGGATTGAAGTCATAAACAGCGCAATGCTTGACGCACAACGAAGAGCAGCTGGCAAAACGCACTAAAGTGCTGTTTGAATGAATGTTTACGTGCCTGCTTCTGCCTACCACCGCTCAGTTAGATACTTGTATGCTTGTATGCTCAGTCAGATTATATGCAACGCAGAACACGCTAGATAACATCTCGTAATATCATCAACCATGTATAGTTAACTAGTGATTATGATTGATTGTTTTTTTATAAGATAAGTTTAATGCTAGCTGGCAACTTACCTTGGCTTACTGCATTCGCGTAACAGGCAGTCTCCTTGTGGAGTGCAACGAGAGAGAGGCAGGTCGTTATTGCGTTGGACTAGTTAACTGTAAGGTTGCAAGATTGGATTCCCGACCTGACAAGTTGAAAATCTGTCGTTCTGCCCCTGAACGAGGCACTTAACCCAGTTAATGTGTTCCTAACTGACTTGCCCAGTTAAATAAAGGTATAAAAAATGTAAAAATAAATGGCAAATTGGCGCCCCAAAATACCTATTTCCGATTGTTATGAAAACTTGAAATCGGCCCTAATTAATCGGCCATTCCGATTAATCGGTCGACCTCTAGTTTAGGGTGTTGCCACTTGTGGTGTAGACTAGACTGACAGATAGGTCCGAGTAGTTGAGTTGAGCTCAGCGGCGTGACTGGCGAGTTGTTTGGGAGCTATATCGTATGTTACAGTCAGCTAGTGTCAAAAGTGACAGGACCCTTTCTCATTTTTGACCCTGTTTCCCAGTGGGACGCTGTAGAGGAGCGGACAGCAGTGTCCTCTCTGTGGCCCGGCGGAAACTGGCTGGGGGCTGCAACTAAAAATACCAGCGGTGCGTTTGAGTCACACGGTAGGCTCCACTTCCTGTTTTCACTCTCCAAGTTTACTTCCCAAAGAGAGAGAGTGCGGAGAGAAAGAAATTGGAAGAGTTAGGAAGGGAGAAAGGGAGAGAGATGGAGAAGAGAGAGGGACAGTCAGCTATACTTGTTGCTTGTGTTATAGTCCTCTAAAGTTTTCTTCTCCTCTACAAACCTCTAGTGAAACTAGTTAAAGGCTTTCTGGAATCCCACGATAGATGGGATGAAAGGAGGACTTGCAGTTCGGCAATATTATGAAAAACATCAAAAAACGCTCCCTGTCTCTTTGCCCTATCGTACTCCTGGCACGCACTACATGTTAGATAGAATAGCAGACAGAGAGAGGCATGGAGATAGAAAATCCTTTTCCATTAATTGAATGGAACCTTTTACGAGATTGATTGAGATTTGATTGATTTCAAAACAACAACAGACACCTAATGTATTTGTGCATTTGCGCCTGATTTCATATCACTCAGTACACGTGATAGTCTGTCTAGTTTTTGACATCATTTTCCCAGATGGTCCTGGGGAAAATGTTTGCCTCCTAAACGTGCTGACATGGACCTCAGTAGAGCAGGATGCTCTATTGTTTACCTGGCATGTTTTGTTAAGTTCCTCAAACAACAGAAGATGACAGGAAGTCAGAAGAATGAACAAAAAAAGGACAAGTGAGGTGGTAGAGTAGTAGAGTAGAGATGGACACCAGCTGTTCCAGATGTTCCAGCTCTTTCAACAGCCCACTCCAAAGTCCACTCTCAGCTCCTATAGTCATCTCTCACAATCTCCATGCTCCTTGTTTCTGGTTCACGCCACATTGGCTTAGAAAAGAAACTCTGCATCCTCACAAACAGGAAGTGAGGAGAGAAACCCCCCCTCCCCATCTTCTTGGCACAGGAAGTTGTGAAGAGTGGATCCCCTGAGAGGGAGCAAGCCCTGGGGAAGAAATGCTGAATTCCAAATCAGCCCCAGCCCCCCTACTCCCTAGCCATATCTGAGAGGATTAAATAGTGGGAAGACTAGGAAGTAGAGTTTTTGATTTTGAGTTCAGTAAAAGAGGACAAGTGTACGGCTGCTGTGAGGATGGAAGGCAGGGCCTGCCTCTGTTTTATGATTGGCAGATATACAGTATCAGTGTATCTGAGGACATGAGCCGGGCTTTTGCTAACACTGCCTCCTGATTGGCTAATATAATATTTCTGGAGCATACCAGGTCAGGGCAGCATTTAGGTCTTGTGACAGGCAGATGGCATAGTATTGAAAAGATGTAGAGAAGGTGGTGGGGGACATACAGTTGTTAGGGGTGATGGTAGGTCACCTGATGATACAGTACCTTAGGACCCTGAGGACACATGAACTCCTATTTGCTTGTGGTACATGTGATAGCAGCCCCTCCAACACATATACTTGTTCACATAGAAACAAACACACATCAAAACATAAGAACAGAGATACAGTGTTCTCCACTTAGGTCCTCTCATCTCTCTTTAACACACACAGTACACACACAGTATGTATTCCTCTGTGGTGGAATGTGACTGTGTGTGTGTGTCGGGAACACTCTCAACTGTCAGCCTGTGATTATGTCTTATTCAAATGTAGCCGTTGGTCATTAACCCTTGTCACTGTTGTAGACTTTCCTAATGTACTTAGAGGGAGTCCCATTTATGTTTAGGTGACATTTTATGAGTCTATTTTAATGTGGTCTGATATCCTTCGTTTAGAAACAAGATCAAACACATTGCTGACATAGATGTCTAGGTTTTAAGAGCATATTCAATGGAAATGAGAAGTCCTGTCTATTACCATAGCATCATCAGACATGTCACTCATAGATTTTCAGTCTTCATGGTGGAGTGTGAATTGTGCCAGAAAAGTGTCCTTGTATTTGGCCAGTAGAGGACAGGTTTGGCTGTTGGCCATTTGGGAGAGTAATGGATGTCAAGCTGACATTTGACCTTTCAGCAGGTGTGACCTGTCTCCATCAGATCAGCTCACTCTGCTGCACCAGATAGAACCCCTCCGGCTAGCTCTGTCCACAATGCTAGGGTGGGCTGGAAGAGTAACTAATGTTAGAAAGATGTGGGAGTTGATAGTGATGGGGGGGAAAATCAATACACATACATAGCGCAATAATATTTTGGAGGATATTACTGTATAGCAATACTTTGACTTTTGTTTGTTGCTTGGTAGCGTTAGTTAGCAGGTTTTGGTGCAGGTACAGTTGGCTATACCTGCACCAAAACTCCTGTATTTCTCATCCTATAGCTTGTTCTCCATCTTATTTTTGAATAGTGAGCCAACATGTTTTCAGAATTTTATCCATGACTGATCAAAACAAATTTTCTCATGCTCTCATCTCTCTCTGCAGCAGACATGCATGTATAGTGAACAATATGTTTGGAACATCAAATCGCAATAAAATTGCAGTATCGAATCACAATACACATAGAATTGTGAGAATTGTGAGCACCTGGCAATTCCCAGCCCTAGGAGTTGACCCAGAATAAGACTGTAAAAGTACTATGACAGATTAGTTTATGGAGGGATTTGTGTGTGTGTGTGTGTGTGTGTGTGTGTGTGTGTGTGTGTGTGTGTGTGTGTGTGTGTGTGTGTGTGTGTGTGTGTGTGTGTGTGTGTGTCTGTATCAGGGTTTCCATTTGGAAAATGTTTCACCATGCAATGTGACTGGGAAGATTTTCATTTACCGGACATTTGAGAAAATGACTGGACACATAAGCATTAGGTGTGTAACCCATTAAGGCATCCACCCACGGTGTAACAGAATGACAGAAATCACATTGAGATTACGGTAATCCGTTTTAACAAAACAACTGTTGTAATGAAGCAGGCAATAAAACAACATTTTCAAACATTTGCAAAAATGCAATTCAGGGGAAAAAGGGAAAACACCATTTTAAACAGTGAATCAGATGCCAGCAGTATATGACAGAGATGAACATCTCAGTTAGAAATTTAGAAACAGGCCGAATCTAAAGATGCAACAACTATTGTGGGTTGGTAATATGACTAAGATTGTGCATTTGGCTTCTGGACAACGGAAGGAAGTTGATATGAAAACCAATAGAACAGGAGAGAAATGGTAAATGAGGAAGTCTTTCATAGGCAGCGCGTGTGGTAAAAGTCCTAGCTGGTTATCGACTTGCGGCTGTCAGTGAAAAGCATCTCAAATATGTGTGAAGATAATGTGTCTTGAGCATCATTTCAAATATTGAGACAAGAAGAAGGGGAGGGGTGTGTGGTGAAGATGGCCTATAGGTGCGTCTGTCTCCAGAATCCACTCAGCTGTCTCCCACCAATTCATGCTCATTCATTGTTTCATGTGAATTGTTTGTCCTTTGATTGTTTATTTCTATCAATTCCCCATTACATAGGTCACCAATAGTAATTGTACCGCTAATCCCTATAATTTGGTTACATACATTACATACATTACAAAGAACATTCTTCTGAAACTCGTCAGTCTATTCTTGTTCTGAGAAATGAAGGCTATTCCATGAGAGAAATTGCCAAGAAACTGAAGATCTGGTACAACGCTGTGTACTACTCCCTTCACAGAACAGCACAAACTGGTTCTAACCAGAATATAAAGAGGTGGGAGGGAGGTGAGTGGGAGGCCCCGGTGCACAACTGAGCAAGAGGACATTAGAGTGTCTAGTTTGAGAAACAGACGCCTCACAAGTCCTCAACTGGCGGCTTCCTTAAATAGTACCCGCCAAACACCAGTTTCAACATCAATAGTGAAGAGGCAACTCCGGGATGCGGCAAGTAGCCTAGTGGTTTGAGCATTGGACTAGTAACCAAAAAGTTGCAAGATCGAATCCCTGAGCTGACAAGGTAAAAACATGTTGTTCTGCTCCTGAACAAGGCAGTTAACCCACTGCTCCTAGGCTGTCATTGAAAAAAAGAGTTTGTTCTTAACTGATTTGCCTAGTTAAATAAAGGTAAAATAAAACTAGTCTAAAGAAGGACAGTTTTATTGGTTCTTTAATCTGTACAACAATTTTCAGTTGTGCTAACATAATTGCAAAAGGGTTTTCTAATGATCAATTAGCCTTTTAAAATTCCAACATGCCATTGGAACACAGGAGTGATGGTTGCTGATAATGGGCCTCTTGAACCCAAACTTTTGAACGGTAGTGTACACTTGTGTTAATGCATTTGTATTTGGTCTACAGTCATTTAGCGTTCTCATTCTCAGAGTGGAAACGTAGATTGCAGAGTTCACAACCTGCTACACACAAGTTTTGGTTTATTTCATAACCATAATTTACGAGTTGTCCATTTTTTCATTCTCTTTTGTTTGGAGTGCCACATGTGAGTATTGAGCTTTGTCAGGTTTCTCTGTCTTGTGAATGACGAGGGGGTGCCTAAGCCTGAGCACGCATAAGAAGTAGCCTACCTGGCCTGCTGCACGCTAGTGCCCATTTGGTGATGTTTGATTTCTGATTAGTCACGACATCCACCACTAATAAGCTGAGCTTCTCAGTCATCTTCTCTTCACCTCACACAGTAAGTCAACGAAGTCTGTTTTTTTTAACATCCATTGTGAATTACAGCCTAATAGTTCCTCACAGTAGGCCTAGAAAAATCTAACTTTCACCCCCTCGATAATCACCAAGCCTCAGTGTGAAAGAGAAAAATATTATTTATATGATCAAAAACTGGAGTGGGAAACTCTGAGGGCCTGGAATAGGCTAGTTGATACAATGTTGCACTTCACTAGTGATAGCTCAAGTCAAGACAAATAGAAAGGGAGGCAGACAGAATGAGAAGAGAGATGAATGTGATTGAAAGAACCAGAATATATTTTCTGCTGTTTTTATTTGTTGGCTTTATGTATTTTCACTTAGTTGACAATGGAAGTTGTAGGCCAACAGCTGCATTGGCGATCTCTGAGTTCCATGCGCTCATTTATGCTATCTAGCCGCCAATGATTAAGGTGTATGTGTCCACATGGCAGAGGCTGGTGCTCTCACATTAGTTGAATTTAACTTTGATATTTGATCATTTTAATTACGTTTTTATGATTAACCACGTGACAATGATTTTGAGAAACGAAAACAGTATTATTGAAATGAATGCACATATGAAAATCATAACTGACACGCAGATTGGTGGAAATGGTAGGATACATTGTATGTCTCCCCAAACTTGAAACTCAAGCGCCGCCTATGAAGTCTTTATAAAATAATTTCCTCCACATTTCTGTGGTCGGATTTTCAAGCAAGTTAAGACATGCCTCATAATATGAAGTAAAACATTCAGGTTTCAAACAATTAGGTTTGTTTTAAAATGCATATGTCCTCCAGCTCACATTGTCAAGTGGTGGGTGACGCGACAGTCTGCCTAATGTTGTTTTTTCTCCCGGGAAATTTGGCCTGCAACAATTTTATTTATCAGCTTTTCATTTTTTGGGGTGGCCAAAAGACAGCAATTACCGGCTCACGGAAACCCTGGTCTGTATGGTAATTGTCAATGTTGGAGGAAGTTGTGATGGCAGATGGATGTGGGTGGCTCATACCACTCTCCTCCTTTCACGCTGAGGATAGGAAGATGATGGATGGAGGAATAGAGAGAGATGGAGAGAGGGAGAGAGAGGTATGTGTGGGAGTGGATAACCTTAGAGGAAGGCTTCATATGATAACATTCTCTAAAATAAATTCTGACATACGTGCATATCTTGAATATCTGTCTGTATGATAAAAGCACTTAGCAGTTTCTAGTCATACACACACTGTATAATGCAGATACATTCCTGTGCTGGACGTACAGATTTGGCTAATGTGTGTGTTGTGTGTGAATCTTGGCAATGGCATTCATGTCTTGTGTGAATGGTCAGTGCTGTGCTGAGGAAACAGTGATGACAGATGGGAGTGGGAGGACTACCTCTCACTCAGAGAGAGAAAGAGAGTGGAAAGGAGGGATTGGGGAACAGTGTGAAATGACAGAGATGGAGAGAGCGGGAGGAGAGAGAGGGAAGAGAGAGCGAGAAAGCGATTAAGAGGAGGAAAGGATGGATTGTAGAACAGAATGAGACGTCAGTGAGAGAGGAGAAAGGACAGAGAGAGTCCATGCACTCTTTGATCCACTGTATCATGGAATCTGTTCCAGGTTCCCAGGTCTCACACTAACGAGAAACTCTAATTAGCCAAACAGCTTAATGGACAGGCCTGGTTTCCTCTCCCCGTCGCCCTCAGAAAGCCTGCACTGTCAGACACACCCAGAGGGTCTCCTGGGTCTGGGCTGGGCTTGCCGTGGGGGAGCAATGTACATTATAGAGCGTCAAACTAAAGGCATACATTCCTAATCATCTATTCACTCTATTCAGTGTGTGGACAGGCTTATGTCCTGTTCTCACTTATATAACTGACAACCCCATCGCCCTGTGACTGTCCCCACCGCCCCGCCAACACCTGCCAGGTTGTGCTCTAAAACCACTCTCTTTACAAGATTATAATTCAGTTTCAGAGGAAATTAATCCAAGATTACATTTTAGCTCGCAACGGCAACATGACATTGTGGAGCAGTTGGAGCTCAACGTGACATCAACGGATGTGTCACCCCCCCATCCTTCCCCCTCAATTAAATTACATTATATTCAAAGGGCTTTATTGGCAGGGGAAACACATGTTCACATTGCCAATGCAAGTGAAAGAGTGACTTCCTGGAAAGCAGCTGGCTGGCAGTGTCAATCAGTAGTGTGGTAGTAAGACTGACACGTTGGCTTTTCATCTCTGAAGTATTGGACAGCCCGGGTGTGTGATGCTGAGCAGACGAGGAAGTAAATGTCACAGGCATGTGGTTAGAAACCCATAGACAGACAGGGAGGGGTCCATCTCTTGGGTGCGTCTTAATAGTCTAAAGTGGTTTTCTCTCCTAATCTCCTTGTCTTTCATCTCTGATGTTAAAGAATGGGATAGGTGAAAGCACATTTCCTGTGGACATATTCCATTCTGCTTTCACCTAATCCTGTGTTTTCCGGTCAGTGTTATGTGAAGCAACAGACCTTTTTTGTAAGGCCACAATGGCGGCCATTGTTTCTTTTCTGCAAAATGGCTAAGATTTCAGAAGCTGTCATTCAACTGTATTAAAGCAGAATTTTGGAGTGACAGTGGAATTAACCAATGGCATTTTGACTTGCAATGGGTGGGGCCATAAAAAAAAGAAGTGATTCTCAAAGGTCTGGACCTGTCACTATTGAGAGCACAAGAGATCATGAATTCATAAAACAGCAGTGGTGTAGAGTACTTAAGTAAAAATACTTTAAAGTACTAAATAAGTCGTTTTGGGGGGTTATTTGTTCTTCACTATATATATGTTTGACAACCTTTACTTCACTACATTCCTAATGAAAGTAATGTACTTTTTACTCCAGTTTCAAACTTAGTCTACAAATGATCATCATCTGGTTCGTGGCACTGTTTTCTGTTGCAGCCGGCTTGCTGTTAGCTACACTACCTCTTGCTGTTAGCTACACTATCTCTTGCTGTTAGCTACACTATCTCTTGCTGTTAGCTACACTATCTCTTGTTGTTAGCTACACTATCTCTTGCTGTTAGCTACACTATCTCTTGCTGTTAGCTACACTATCTCTTGCTGTTAGCTAGGCTATCTCTTGCTGTTAGCTAGGCTATCTCTTACTGTTAGCAACACTATCTCTTGTTGTTAGCTACACTATCTCTTGCTGTTAGCTAGGCTATCTCTTGCTGTTAGCTACACTATCTCTTGTTGTTAGCTACACTATCTATTGCTGTTAGCTACACTATCTCTTGCTGTTAGCTAGGCTATCTCTTGCTGTTAGCTAGGCTATCTCTTGCTATTAGCTACACTATCTCTTGTTGTTAGCTACACTATCTCTTGCTGTTAGCTACACTATCTCTTGTTGTTAGCTACACTATCTCTTGTTGTTAGCTACACTATCTATTGCTGTTAGCTACACTATCTCTTGCTGTTAGCTAGGCTATCTCTTGCTGTTAGCTACACTATCTCTTGTTGTTAGCTACACTATCTCTTGCTGTTTGCTAGGCTATCTCTTGCTGTTAGCTACACTATCTCTTGTTGTTAGCTACACTATCTATTGCTGTTAGCTACACTATCTCTTGCTGTTAGCTAGGCTATCTCTTTGAAAATATTGACTGTGAAACATGGTTGCATTTAAACTTTAGATCGCCACTCTCCTTCAGCACCATGGAGTGCACAGGTATTACAGTCGCTGTCATTTCAGCACCATGAGCCTGTCACCTTTGATGTGACGCTGTTGTTGTCGCTATTGGTGATAGTGTGATAGTGATGTTGGCTTCCTTGAGTTGTGTAATCGTGTTGGGTCCATGCCGGTTCTGTCTGAAGCGCAGCCAGCCTGTTTCATTCATTCATAATGTCATAAAAAAGCATTGTTCCCTCTTCTGTAGAACTAGAATGGTCTGACTACAGAACATATCATGTCGGGCTCATTAAGTGATGCTATGTTTTATATATATTTATATGTTATATTCTTCATTTTTTTTGTTTGATTCAACGTATTGGAAGAGTTTTGGTCCCTCGGAAGACCTAGATCCTATAGTCACGGTTCTACACTGCTTTTAATGGATGGCCTCCCTCACCCTACCCAAAAAGCATTGCTCTCATACGCAGTAGGGCACACACACACACACACACACACACACACACACACACACACACACACACACACACACACACACACACACACACACACACACACACACACACACACACACACACACACACACACACACACACACACACACACACACACACACACCGTATCTCCAAACAGGTCAGCCTTGCTGGGGTAATGAGGTATAATTAGCACTCTCTGGCTGGTTGTGGAAGAGGACAGAGTGTGTTGAGGGGTGAGAAGAGTGTGTATGTATATACAGATGAAGTTGGAAGTTTACATACACCTTAGCCAAATACATTTACATATACATTTAAGTCATTTAGCAGACGCTCTTATCCAGAGCGACTTACAAATTGGTGCATACACCTTATGACAACCAGTGGAACAGCCACTTGCATCTAAATCTTGTTGGGGGGAGAAGGGGGGTGAGAAGGATTACTTACCCTTACTTACCCTATCCTAGGTATTCCTTGAAGAGGTGGGGTTTCAGGTGTCTCCGGAAGGTGGTGATTGACTCCGCTGTCCTGGCGTCGTGAGGGAGTTTGTTCCACCATTGGGGGCCAGAGCAGCGAACAGTTTTGACTGGGCTGAGCGGGAACTGTACTTCCTCAGTGGTAGGGAGGCGAGCAGGCCAGAGGTGGATGAACGCAGTGCCCTTGTTTGGGTGTAGGGCCTGATCAGAGCCTGGAGGTACTGAGGTGCCGTTCCCCTCACAGCTCCGTGGCGAGCACCATGGTCTTGTAGCGGATGCGAGCTTCAACTGGAAGCCAGTGGAGAGAGCGGAGGAGCGGGGTGACGTGAGAGAACTTGGGAAGGTTGAACACCAGACGGGCTGCGGCGTTCTGGATGAGTTGTAGGGGTTTAATGGCACAGGCAGGGAGCCCAGCCAACAGCGAGTTGCAGTAATCAAGACGGGAGATGACAAGTGCCTGGATTAGGACCTGCGCCGCTTCCTGTGTGAGGCAGGGTCGTACTCTGCGGATGTTGTAGAGCATGAACCTACAGGAACGGGACACCGCCTTGATGTTAGTTGAGAACGTCAGGGTGTTGTCCAGGATCACGCCAAGGTTCTTAGCGCTCTGGGAGGAGGACACAATGGAGTTGTCAACCGTGATGGCGAGATCATGGAACGGGCAGTCCTTCCCGGGAGGAAGAGGAGCTCCGTCTTGCTGAGGTTCAGCTTGAGGTGGTGATCCGTCATCCACACTGATATGTCTGCCAGACATGCAGAGATGCGATTCGCCACCTGGTCATCAGAAGGGGAAAGGAGAAGATTAATTGTGTGTCGTCTGCATAGCAATGATAGGAGACATAATCCTAGTAAAAATTCCCTGTCTTAGGTCAGAATGTGAATTGTCAGAATAATAGTAGAGAGAATGATTTATTTCAGCTTTTATTTATTTAGAGTCAGAAGTTTACATACACTCAATTAGTATTTGGTAGCATCACCTTGAAATTGTTTAACTTGGATCAAATGTTTCAGGTAGCCTTCCACAAGCTTCCCACAATCAGTTGGGTGAAATTTGGCCCATTCTTCCTGACAGAGCTGGTTTACCCGTTTTACTGTGGACATAGATACTTTTGTACCTGTTTCCTCCAGAATCTTCACAAGGTCCTTTGCTGTTGTTCTGGGATTGATTTGCACTTTTCGCACCAAAGTAAGTTCATCTCTAGGAGACAGAACGCATCTCCTCCCTGAGCGTTATGACGGCTGCGTGGTCCCATGGTGTTTATACTTGCGTTCTATTGTTTGTACAGATGAATGTGGTACCTTCAGGCATTTGGAAATTTCTCCCAAGGACGAACCAGACTTGTGGAGGTCTACCATTTTTTTTCTGAGGTCTTGGCTAATTTATTTAGATTTTCCCATGATGTCAAGCAAAGAGGCACTGAGTTTGAAGGTAGGCCTTGAAATACATCCACAGGTACACCTCCAGTTGGCTCAAATGATGTCAATTAGCCTATCAGAAGCTTCTAACGCCATGACATCATTTTCTGGAATTTTCCAAGCTCTTTAAAGGCACAATCAACTTAGTGTATGTAAACTTCTGACCCACTGGAATTGTGATACAGTGAATTAAAAGTGAAATAATCTGTCTGTTAACAAAATGTTTGAAAAATGACTTGTGTCATGCACAAAGTAGATGTCCTAACCGACTTGCCAAAACTATAGTTTGTTAACAAGAAATTTGTGGAGTGGTTGAAAACGACTTTTAATGACTCCAACCTAAGTGTATGTAAACTTCCGACTTCAACTGTATGTGTGTATGTGTGTGTGTGTTTCTTGTATGCTTCTCCTGTCCCTAGTGTTTAAATGCAGGCCCAGTCTTGGCTTCTAGAGCTGTGTTCTGTTCTGTTCTGTTCTGGCTGGTGTGAGTGCATTAGCTGCAGGAGCCAGGCCAATCCCCAACCTTGAACTACTCTCAGCTGACACACAGCAGGGTGGCCAGATTGTGTGTTTCAGTTAGTTGTGTGTGCGTGCGCCCATCCGTGTTTGTGTGTGTGTGTAACGTCTCCTGGCGTATCTCTTAGAGGGTCCACTGAGGCAAGCTCCCCGGGTCTCAAGTGTTTATATCTGTTTTGTAGAACTGTGTTAGCGTGTGTGTTAGGGTTGAGATGATGTTGGAATCTTGTTCCATGCTAATAGAAACGTCTTCATCACACTAATTGACTTTGAAGTGAAGTGCTGTTTGAAAAAGGACCCCGGAGACATGCTTGAAATGTAAACAATTTAAAATTCGGTGTTTTATTCGCTCTTCCTTTGAGTTTGTGTGCAACTGGGCATGTGTTTTCACTGCACACATTGCTGCAGTTTTCCTTCAGCATATCACCAGAGTCATTTCTGTGTTGCCATCCCCAGTTTTGATCTTTGTGTGCACACAAACACAGACATACACACACTAAAGGCTTACAATGGCAAATCAGTTGGCTGTACTTTACAGTTTATTTCCTCCTTTACAACATGTGGGTTCCTTGAGGTACACAGCGGTCTATGGCACTGCATTTCAGTGCTAGAGGCATCACTACAGACCCGGGTTTGAGCCCGGGCTGTATCACAACCAGCCGTGATCGGGAGTCCCATAGGGCTGCACACAATTGGCCCAGTGTCGTCCGGGTTAGGGGAGGGTTTGGCCGGGGTAGGCTGTCATTGTAAATAAGAATTTGTTTTTAACTGACTTGACTAATTAAATAAATGTTAAATAAAAAATCAATACAAAAACTGTTGTTTTCCAACAGAAAATAAACAGATATTCATGATGTCTGTATTCTGAATCATCTTACTATAATTAAAGTATTGCCTGCCATGCGTGATAGCTGTTGTTTTTTAGACAGCAGTTGTACTGTTTCACTTGTATAGCCTGTGCCTTGATCGCTAATTGCAAATTATGATTGATTGACGCTTTGAAAATGGCTTCTTGCCAAGGCTAATCTGGGTAAGAGGTCACTACCACATAAATTCAGTTGGTTGAATTTCACATGCATCCCTTTCTAGCTGAATGTCATTACCATAAAGAAATACTATAGTATTTGAAATTGCAATGATAAATTCTATATCAAAATACACGTGTGTGTCTCTGTGAGGATTCATAGGGGGATCTGGTGAGTGTATGAGGGCTTTTCAACGTGTTTGTGTGTTTCACAGGGTGTGTGTGTGTTTTTAAAGTGTGTATGTGTGTGAGTGTGTGTGAGAGAAGGCTCTGGTGTGTGTCACTCTTCGGGTGCACACTGTCACTGAGGCCAGAGATAAAACACAATGTGCTCTGTGTTCTCCCTGCTCCTGTAACCTTGCCCCCCCCCTCTCTCGCTCGCCCGCTCTCTTTCTCTCCCGCTCTCTTTCTCCCTCTCCCTCTCCCCCTCTCTCTCTCCCTCTCTCCCTCTCCCTCTCTCTTTGTCTCTTCCATTCTTTATCCCCCCCTCTTTGTCTCTCCCTCTCCCAGTTCCCTTCATTCAGTTTTTGACAATAGCGATAAACAGACTAGAAAGACCAAATAGAATAAACAGAAAAAGGAAAGAGAAAATTACCTAGAAACTGTAACTAAGAACTATTCAATGTGTGACTCATTGTAGCACCATGAATGAGCAACAAATACTGTGTGTGTGTGTGTGTGTGTGTGTGTGTGTGTGTGTGTGTGTGTGTGTGTGTGTGTGTGTGTGTGTGTGTGTGTGTGTGTGTGTGTGTGTGTGTGTGTGTGTGTGTGTGTGTGTGTGTGTGTGTGTGTGTGTGTGTGTGTGTGTGTGTGTGTGTGCAGTAGTGGATATTCTCCTCAGAATACTATCCCCTCTCTAGCATGGTGTTGGGTGGGCCAGAGCCATAGAGAGCAGCACTGTCATGTGCTTTCACTTTATCAGGACGGAGAGATACTTCACTGCCAGAGACAATCCTCATTTAGACAGACTCAGAGATACTCCACTGCCAGAGACAATCCTCATTTAGACAGACTCAGAGATACTCCACTGCCAGAGACAATCCTCATTTAGACAGACTCAGAGATACTCCACTGCCAGAGCCAATCCTCATTTAGACAGACTCAGAGATACTCCACTGCCAGAGACAATCCTCATTTAGACAGACTCAGAGATACTCCACTGCCAGAGACAATCCTCATTTAGACAGACTCAGAGATACTCCACTGCCAGAGCCAATCCTCATTTAGACAGACTCAGAGATACTCCACTGCCAGAGCCAATCCCCATCTAGGCAGACTCAGACAAGAAGGCAGGAGTGCTCAAAGGCCTTTATTTTTGGGCGACTTACCACAGCCTCTGAAGACTCAACACTGTGCATAGACACACACACACACACACACACACACACACACACACACACACACACACACACACACACACACACACACACACACACACACACACACACACACACACACAGACAGATGAGGGTGGTGGGGGTGCAAAGTTGAAGAGCTTTTCCACAGACACGGAGTCGTGTGTCTCTTTATCGCTCCTTTATTGCGAGGAATGGAGGGTGTCGTTGGACATTGCGGGAAGTAAGGAACAGGAGAGAAGATAAGAGGTCTCTGATGAAAGATGCCAGGGAGAGGCATGAAACCAGTCAGGTCAGGGTTTGATGGTTGATTGCTGAAAATATGTCAACATCTTTTAACAGACGCCATTCAGCCCAAGGTGTTTTCACAAAACAGCCTCCCCGACAAGGGAGGGAGGGAGAATGTGTGTGTGTGTGTATAGGGCGACAGGTAGCCTAGCAGTTAGTGTTGGGCCAGTAACCGAAAGGTCACTAGTTCGAATCCCAGAGCCAACAAGGTGAAAAGCTGTCAATGTGCCCTTGAGCAAGGCACTTAACCATAACTGCTCCAGGCTCGCCATTGATCATGGCTGACCCTGGCCGTGACCCCACACTCCGAGGGTGTCTGAGGGGGAGCTGGGATATGTAAAAAAAAAATGAATTTCCAATTCACACATGCATATAATACACACTTGTACAGTTGAAGTCGGAAGTTTACATACATCGTAGCCAAATACATTTAAACTCAGTTTTTCACAATTCCTGACATTTAATCCAAGTAAATATTCCCTGTTTTAGGTCAGTTAGGATCACCACTTTATTTTAAGAATGTGAAATAATGATTTATTTCAGCTTTTATTTCTTTCATCACATTCCCAGTGGGTCAGAAGTTTACAAACACTCAATTTGTATTTGGTAGCATTGCCTTTAAATTGTTTAACTTGGGTCAAATGTTTTGGGTAGCCTTCCACAAGCTTCCCACAATAAGTTGGGTGAATTTTGGCCCATTCTTCCTGACAGAGCTGGTGTAACTGAGTCAGGTTTGTAGGCCTAATCCAGGTCTGCCCACAAATGTTCTATATAGGATTGAGGTCATGGCTTTGTGATGGCCACACCAATACCTTGGCTTTGTTGTCCTTAACCCATTTTGCCAGAACTTTGGAATTATGCTTGGGGTCATTGTCCATTTGGAAGACCCATTTGCGACCAAGCTTTAACTTCCTGTCTGATGTCTTGAGATGTTGCTTCAATATATTCACATAATTTTCCATCCTCATGATACCATTTATTTTGTGAAGTGCACCAGTCCCTTCTGCAGCAAAGCACCCCCGTGCTTCACGGTTTGGATGGTGTTCTTCGGCTTGCACGCCACCCCTTTTTCCTCCAAACATAACGATGGTCATTATGGCCAAACAGTTCTATTTTTGTTTCATCAGACCAGAGGATATTTCTCCAAAAAGTATGATCTTTGTCCCCATGTGCAGTTGCAAACCGTAGTCTGGCCTTTTTATGGCGGTTTTGGAGCAGTGGCTTCTTCCTTGCTGAGCGGCCTTTCAGGTTATGTTGATATAGGACTCGTTTTACTGTGGATATAGATATTTGTGTACCTATTTCCTCCAGCATCTTCACAAGGTCCTTTGCTGTTGTTCTGGGATTGTTTTGCACTTTTCGCACCAAAGTACGTTCATCTCTAACAGACAGAAAGCTTCTCCTTCCTGAGCGGTATGATGGCTGCGTGGTCCCATGGTGTTTATACTTGCGTACTATTGTTTGTACAGATGAACGTGGCACCTTCAGGCGTTTGGAAATTGCTCCCAAGGATGAACCAGACTTGTGGAGGTCTACAATTTTCTGAGGTCTTTGTTGATTTCATTTGATTTCCCCGTGATGGCAAGCAAAGAGGCACTGAGTTTGAAGGAAAGCCTTGAAATGCATCCACAGGTACTCAAATTATGTCAATTAGCCTATCAGAAGCTTCTAAAGCCATCACATCATTTTCTGGATGTTTTCCAAGCTGTTTAAAGGCAGTCAATTTAGTGTATATAAACTTCTCACCCACTGGAATTGTGATACAGTGAATTATAAGTGAAATAATCTGTCTGTTAACAAATGTTTAAAAAATGACTTGTGTCATGCACAAAGTAGATGTCCTAACCAACTTGCCAAAACTATAGTTTATGGAGTGGTTGAAAAACAAGTTTTAATGATTCCAACCTAAGTGTATGTAAACCTCCGACTTCAACTGTACATGTGTGAAATAAGACAGATATGAGCACCCACACACACTGCTAGGGTCATAAGACAATATCGTTTTTGCAGCACTAACTGACAAAGAGGCACAGTGAGAAGGAGAGTGAGGGAGCCGGATGAAGCGAAAGCTACAGAAATTGAATTAAAGCTTGTATTTTATATATATTTCCACACTATGAGGTTGGAATAACACTGTGAAATTGTGAAAGTGATGATAATGCCATTTTGATGAGAACAGCCCTTAGCCATGGTATATTGGTCATATACCACACCCCCACCCCCGTTCCTTATTGCTTAAGTATACAAATAAAAAATAGAGTTCCAAACCTCTCTGCCAATAACAGCTCATTTTCCTTTTCCCCTCCTCACTCAGACCACTCCCAGACAGTCCTAGCGAAATTCTTCCTTGACAAATTGCTCTTTGCTACGAAGCTATTTAGATTTTTTTTTAAAACCATTTTAATTGAAAACATTCACAGTAAGGTACTTAATTGTTACCCAGAAATGATTTGATATTCAAATAAAAACAGCTGGATTGGACATTTAAACTATACAGTTTCATTTTCTGGTGCATGTGTGTGTTCTGTACTCTTGCAGATACGTTGCAGATATTGAGATGAAGTGAAATAAAAACCCACTTCACAACACATATATGGCTACTTGTGTCCCGAACACAAAAACTAAAACTGAAATGAAATAATATAAAAACCATGAAATGTAAGCTCGATAAAAATGTGTTAATCAGATCAGAAAACGAACTGAAACTAAACTGAATTTCAAATTAAAATCTTCAGGCAGCGTAGCCTAGTGGTTAGAGTGTTGGACTAGTAACCGGAAGGTTGCGAGTTCAAACCCCCGAGCTGACAAGGTACAAATCTGTCGTTCTGCCCCTGAACAGGCAGTTAACCCACTGTTCCCAGGCCGTCATTGAAAATAAGAATGTGTTCTTAACTGACTTGCCTGGTTAAATAAAGGTAAAATAAATAAAATAAAATATAAAGACACAAAGCTATGACCTTGGTGGAAGGTGGGGATGAATGTGTCTTGTGTTTAGAGTACGGAACTCAAAGCACTCACTAACATGTCAGTGTCTGTTCATATGGGTACTGGCAGAAAAGACAAAGCAACTGACAAGCTGAATATGACTATAGAAGAATCTCATCTCTCTCAGTGTTTCTGATTTTCTATATATCCCCTACTATTTAAATTCCAATACTTGTTTTTGAAGTATTCTGATTACACAAACAAGTAAGATTATACAAAAAAAGGTATGAACTGTAATTCCTTTAATTCAGTTGTTCTCAGTCCTGGTCCTGCGGACCCCAAGGGGTGCGTGCACATTTTTGTTTTTGCCCTAGCACTACACACCTGATTCAAATCATCAGAGCTTGATGATGAGTTGATCATTAAAACTCAGCTGTGTAGTGCTAGGGAAAAAACAAAAATGTGCACTCCTTTAGGTCCCCAGGACCAGGATTAAGAAACACTGCTTTAATTTATTTGAAAAGTTTAGTAAAAATATATATTTGATTTCCTGGTCCCCTAGCCATCTCCTCTCCTCCCCCACCCTGGCTACATGTAATCCCATTGGGCAAAGATGTAAATTCAGCATCTATTCCACGTTGGTTCAGAGTAATTTAATTTAAATGACGTGGAAACGTTCAACCACTGTGTGTCCTGTACGAGGAGTATAGGAGTGCTGCTGCACCTGAAGAGGTTGATATATAGGACGAGTAATCAAAGATATTCAAAGCATTCTGAGTGTATTGGTCACGGCACTAGAATGAGAAGCAATGTCTTCTGATTCACTCTGTTGTACCTAGCTAAACAGTCTTTCTGCAAGTCAGTTTAAGAACAAATGCTTATTTACAATGATGGCCTACCCCCCATAACCTGGATGACGCTGGGCCAATTGTGCGCCGCCCTATGGGACTCCTGATCACAGCTGGTTGTGACACAGACTGTGAACAAACCAGGGTCTGTAGTGACGCCTTTAGCACTGCAATACAGTGCCTTAGACCACGGCGCCACTCGGGAGTATGAAGATTAAGGGGAGGAGACAGGTTAAAGAAGGGTTTTTAAGCCTTGAGACAATTGAGACATGGATTGTTTACATGTGCCATTCAGAGGGTGAATTGTCAAGACAAAACGGGGTAGTAGGTCCCAGGCCACCAGTTTGTGTCACGAACTGCTACGCTGCTGGTTTTTCACACTCAACAGTTTCCTGTGTGTACCAAGAATGTTCCACCACCCAAAGGACATCCAGCCAACTTGACACAACTGTGGGAAGCATTGGAGTCAACATGGGCCAGCATCCCTGTGGAATACTTTCGACACCTTGTAGAGTGTGTGTAGTCTGTGTATCTACTGATGTAATATACTGCAACTTAAACACATATATTCAGTATGAAAATAGATGATGTACTGTTCTTGCCTAAAGCACTCTATAGTGGTAAAGCACTGTTGTTGCTGAATAAAGATGTGGTTCTATACAGTTCAAGTCCACACAAATATAAATATAAATACACAACACACATCCTCATCTATTTGGCTTTCTCTCTGGAACCCACTCAGATACACAGGACACGACACACATAAACTCTCTCTCTCTCTCTCTCTCTCTCTCTCTCTCTCTCTCTCTCTCTCTCTCTCTCTCTCTCACACACACACACACACACTCAGCCTTTCCTTCCTTAGCTGGCGTCTATATTTAGTGGCCACTGCACCTGTGAGACTGAGCGTGCCCAGAAGGCTGTTGATGAATGGAGGCCTGTGACCTCACAGGAAAGGAGGCAGGGGTGGGGGGAGTCGGGGGTCGCATGGCGGGATAACAAACATGTCGCCACTCCACCATGGCTCTGTCTCTACTCCGTCCGGACAACAACATCATCTTCTGAGCAGCACTCAGAGGCCTTCTCAACAGCACTGAGAGGGGAGGCACTATGCAGTAAGAATAGGATACTTGTCCCTCTCACAGTCTGAATTCTACAGAATGCACTTCAAGAGCACTGATCTACAAAGTGCCCGACATCCTGTTCTTGGCTATCCATCTGTAGTACACTCTTAGCAAAAAAGGGTCCTGAAAGGGTTCTTCGGCTGTCCAGGTAATAGTCTTTATGATTCCAGGTAGAACTCTTGGGTTCCATGTAAAACCCTCTGTGGAAATGGTTCTACACGGACCTCCAAAAAGTTCGATCTGGAACCGAAGGGTTCTTCTTGTCATGTTTTATGTTTTTTTGTGGACCCCAGGAAGAATACCTGCTGTTTTGGCAAAAGTTAAAAGGGATCCCAATAAACCAATAAACCACTACCTGGAACCAAACAGGTTTCTTCAAACGGTTCTTCTTTTAGGTTCTAGATATAACTTTTTTTTCTAAGAGTGTAGAGATCTATCTATTATCTATATGTTCTATTTCTATGTGTTTCTGTGGCCTCAATTACAGACGAATGTATTGTCTAACCTACTGCTGGAAGACTATTGTTCCAACATGCAGACTGGGGAAGAGGCCTACTCCACCCTCTCTCTGTCTCCCTTCTTCCGTCTTTCTCTTCCTCTGTCTTTCTCTCCCTTTTGTCTGTTTACACTGCACATCTTCCAGACGACTACACCGGGGCACGGAACCTTTCTCAGTTTACCAGGGAGGGAGGGAGGGAGAGACATTGCAAGGCAGTCAACACCTCACATGTGTGGGCCCTATTTGTTCTGCACTTTACCCCAGACCGCGGGGGGCTGCACTGCTGTACAGCACTGCTGTACCCTAGAAGGGCTGTATTTACTGGGCTGGCTGTGGGTTTGATGGATGGATCTGGGGCACCTGAAAGAGAGGGAGATGAAGGAAGGCTTGAGTGTTGTATTGTGTTAGGGTGGCTAGGGTGCAATATCTATATAATTGTAGCATATAATCTGTGAAAGCCACCTATAGCTGCAGCCTAGTTCTGACACCTGCAAATGTTGCCATATCCCATTTTAGAATGCATTATGGTAGAATGATGGATTTTGTCGCTGTAGCGCCCCCTCCTTCACCTCGTATATAGCCCAAGCCCACGTCCTCTCTGCGGTGAAGATTGCACCAATTCTCAGCAATGTGTGTGCTCAAAACAGGACCAGATGAGGAAATTGCTGGGTGCAGTCTTTGTGTGTGTGTGTGTCTTTGTGCACTGTGCAGAAGGGGATTATGGATGGGCCGTGGGCGGCTGCTGCCGGTAGAAACTCTCTGAGCCCCAGCCGCCGCGATCCCTGCCCACTCTCTCTTATGAGATGAGCTACACACACACACACACACACACACACACACACACACACACACACACACACACACACACACACACACACACACACACACACACACACACACACACACACACACACCATAACTCAATCTCATCTGCTTATGCCCAGTAGAGCCCCCAGGGACTTGAGCTCAGGCTTGGCAATCGATGGGCGAGAGTGTGTGTGGGTGGGGGGTATGGTTTAGAGAGGGCCGTGGGTGAACGGATGTATACCGTCCACAAAGCTACAATGTAACACACTCAGGACTCTTCCTGGTCTTAGTATATAAACACTGCAGTATTCAGCAACCCAAGGGCATGCACGTTGTAGTACTGCACACACACACACACACACACACACACACACACACACACACACACACACACACACACACACACACACACACACACACACACACACACACACACACACACACACACACACACACACACACACACACACACACACACACACACACACACACTAGCTCCTGAGAGCCATACCAGAGATACTGTAATGACGAGATGGTCTTGTTTCCGCCCTAACAATGGGAGTCATTTTCCCAATGGCGGGAAGGCAGGTTGTCTGCCTATCAGTCTGCTTATCGGTCTGCTTATCACTTATCATGTGGACAGATTTTGATGGGAGTGAACCCTCTCTCTTCAGCTCTTCCTCTTTGGCCATACTGAATATTAGCCATTACTGTAGCAGTGTCAGTACCCTCAGAGAGAACGGTGTGTGTGTGTGGTGGGGGGGGGACGAGTGAGACATTGCTGTACACTACGTAATTTTCTACAAACACTGAAATGGTTTCATGTTTCCATACCATACTGTACTTCATATTCAGTGTTTCTACTCCAGTATGAAAGCTGACAGTTTGTTCTGTTTTGTTCTTCTCTCCCAGATTGACTTGGAGCCTGAGGGGAGGGTGTACGTCATCATGGACCTGTCTGGATCGTCTAGTGAAGGTAAGTTGTGAGCTGTGCTGATATAGTATCAGCGATGAGTGGATCTGACTAGTTTACACTGAGGCACAGCTTGCCCAAATGTATGGCCACATGCCCAATTTCTACTTATCCCACGACTGACAAACCTTCCCTTGAAAGTGCATTATTAGAGTGTTGTGCCAGATGTTACATTGTATACAGTCAGTATACAGTGTGTTTATTTGGACAGTGAAGCTAAACGTTTGAATAATACTCCAGAATTTTGGGTTTGAGATCCAACGTTTAATATGAGGTGACAGTACAGAATGTCACTTTCTGTTTAGACATAAAAGCACTTTATGTATCTCGTCCCCCCCATTTGAAGGTGTTTAGACAAATTTGCTTATACTGTTTTAAAGTAGTCAAAAGTTACGTGGTTGAACCTACACTACCGTTCAAAAGTTACGTGGTTGAACCTACACTACCGTTCAAAAGTTACGTGGTTGAACCTACACTACCGTTCAAAGGTTACGTGGTTGAACCTACACTACCGTTCAAAGGTTACGTGGTTGAACCTACACTACTGTTCAAAAGTTACGTGGTTGAACCTACACTACCGTTCAAAGGTTACGTGGTTGAACCTACACTACCGCTCAAAAGTTACGTGGTTGAACCTACACTACCGTTCAAAAGTTACGTGGTTGAACCTACACTACCGTTCAAAGGTTACGTGGTTGGACCTACACTACCGCTCAAAAGTTACGTGGTTGAACCTACACTACCGTTCAAAGGTTACGTGGTTGGACCTACACTACCATTCAAAAGTTACGTGGTTGGACCTACACTACCGCTCAAAAGTTACGTGGTTGAACCTACACTACCGCTCAAAAGTTACGTGGTTGAACCTACACTACCGTTCAAAAGTTACGTGGTTGAACCTACACTACCGTTCAAAAGTTACGTGGTTGGACCTACACTACCGCTCAAAAGTTACGTGGTTGAACCTACACTACCGCTCAAAAGTTACGTGGTTGAACCTACACTACCGCTCAAAAGTTACGTGGTTGAACCTACACTACCGTTCAAAAGTTACGTGGTTGAACCTACACTACCGCTCAAAAGTTACGTGGTTGAACCTACACTACCGTTCAAAAGTTACGTGGTTGGACCTACACTACCGTTCAAAGGTTACGTGGTTGAACCTACACTACCGCTCAAAGGTTACGTGGTTGAACCTACACTACCGTTCAAAGGTTACGTGGTTGGACCTACACTACCGCTCAAAGGTTACGTGGTTGAACCTACACTACCGTTCAAAAGTTACGTGGTTGAACCTACACTACCGTTCAAAGGTTACGTGGTTGAACCTACACTACCGCTCAAAGGTTACGTGGTTGAACCTACACTACCGTTCAAAAGTTACGTGGTTGAACCTACACTACCGTTCAAAGGTTACGTGGTTGAACCTACACTACCGCTCAAAAGTTACGTGGTTGGACCTACACTACCGTTCAAAGGTTACGTGGGTGAACCTACACTACCGTTCAAAGGTTACGTGGTTGAACCTACACTACCGCTCAAAAGTTACGTGGTTGAACCTACACTACCGCTCAAAAGTTACGTGGTTGAACCTACACTACCGCTCAAAGGTTACGTGGTTGAACCTACACTACCGTTCAAAAGTTACGTGGTTGAACCTACACTACCGCTCAAAAGTTACGTGGTTGAACCTACACTACCGCTCAAAAGTTACGTGGTTGAACCTACACTACCGTTCAAAGGTTACGTGGTTGAACCTACACTACCGCTCAAAGGTTACGTGGTTGAACCTACACTACCGTTCAAAAGTTACGTGGTTGAACCTACACTACCGCTCAAAAGTTACGTGGTTGAACCTACACTACCGCTCAAAAGTTACGTGGTTGAACCTACACTACCGCTCAAAGGTTACGTGGTTGGACCTACACTACCGTTCAAAAGTTACGTGGTTGAACCTACACTACCGCTCAAAAGTTACGTGGTTGAACCTACACTACCGTTCAAAAGTTACGTGGTTGAACCTACACTACCGTTCAAAAGTTACGTGGTTGAACCTACACTACCGCTCAAAAGTTACGTGGTTGAACCTACACTACCGTTCAAAGGTTACGTGGTTGGACCTACACTACCGTTCAAAGGTTACGTGGTTGGACCTACACTACCGTTCAAAGGTTACGTGGTTGAACCTACACTACCGTTCAAAAGTTACGTAGTTGAACCTACACTACCGTTCAAAAGTTACGTGGTTGGACCTACACTACCGTTCAAAGGTTACGTGGTTGAACCTACACTACCGTTCAAAAGTTACGTGGTTGGACCTACACTACCGTTCAAAGGTTACGTGGTTGGACCTACACTACCGTTCAAAGGTTACGTGGTTGGACCTACACTACCGTTCAAAGGTTACGTGGTTGAACCTACACTACCGTTCAAAAGTTACGTAGTTGAACCTACACTACCGTTCAAAAGTTACGTGGTTGGACCTACACTACCGTTCAAAGGTTACGTGGTTGAACCTACACTACCGTTCAAAAGTTACGTGGTTGGACCTACACTACCGTTCAAAGGTTACGTGGTTGAACCTACACTACCGTTCAAAGGTTACGTGGTTGAACCTACACTACCGTTCAAAGGTTACGTGGTTGAACCTACACTACCGTTCAAAAGTTACGTGGTTGGACCTACACTACCGTTCAAAGGTTACGTGGTTGAACCTACACTACCGTTCAAAGGTTACGTGGTTGGACCTACACTACCGTTCAAAAGTTTGGGGTCACTAAGAAATGTCCTGGTTTTTGAAAGAAAGGTACATTTTTTGGTCCATTGAAATAACATAAATTTGATCAGAAATACAGTGGAAACATTGTTAATGTTGGATATGACTATTGTAGCTGGAAACAGCTGATTTTTTATGGAAAATCTATATAGGTGTACAGAGGCACGTTGTGTTAGCTACTACAGGTTTATCATTTTAAAAGGCTAATTGATCATTAGAAAACCCTTTTGCAATTATGTTAGCACAGCTGAAATCTGTTGTCCTGATTAAAGAAGCAATAAAACTGGTCTTCTTTAGACTAGTTGAGTATCTGGAGCATCAGTATTTGTGGTTTCGATTACGGGCTCAAAATGGCCAGAAACAAATAACTTTCTTCTGAAACTAGTCAGTCTGGTCTTGTTCTGAGAAATGAAGGCTATTCCATGCGAGAAATTGCCAAGAAACTGAAGATCTGGTACAACGCTGTGTACCACTCCCTTCACAGAACAGCGCAAACTGGCTCTAACCAGAATAGAAAGAGGAGTGGGAGGCCCCGGTGCACAACTGAGCAAGAGGAAAAGTACAGTAGAATGTCTAGTTTGAGAAACAGACGCTTCACAAGTCCTCAGCTGGCAGCTTCATTAAACAGTACCTGCAAAACACCAGTCTCAATGTCAACAGTGAAGAGGCAACTCCGGGATGCTGGCCTTCTAGTTCCTCTGTCCAGTGTCTGTGCTCTTTTGCCCATCTTAATCTTTTATTTTTAATGGCCAGTTTGAGATAAGGCCAGCATCTCGGAGTCGCCTCTTTACTGTTGACGTTGAGACTGGTGTTTTGCGGGTACTATTTAATGAAGCTGCCAGTTGCGGACATGTGACTCTCCAATGTATTTGTCCTCTTGATCAGTTGTGCACCGGGGCCTCCCACTCCTCTGTCTATTCTGGTTAGAGCCAGTTTGCGCTGTTCTGTGAAGGGAGTAGTACACAGCGTTGTACGAGATCTTCAGTTTCTTGGAAATGTAACCTTGCTAGACATGCTAACCTTTACCAATTACAGGTGATGTTAGCATTTTTCGTATGATATTTTTCCCTCTAACTTTCTCACGTATTCTAATTTATGATTTATTCATGATCATCTGTAGTCATGGTAGCATCCACATTAATTTAGAAGTGTTCAGAAACATTATTTACAATAAAAAATATATTATTATTTAAAAATGACACAATACATTATTTACCATTCATTTCTATTGGGCACAACATAATCTGAAACACAACCAAAACAAACTGCAAATGCATCCAACAAGTTTGTGGAGTTACAAGGTTGATGTACAGTACTCATTGTGTGCTAGTGTAATGCTCCGGGTGTCGTGGGTGTGAAGTCAAATGCAGGAGACAGAGTTCAATGCTGTGCGTCTTTTAATAGCACCAACGCACCACAGGGTGCTCACAAAAGTTACGTTCCCAAAACACAGGGAATCAAAAAATGCAATGGAAAAATACACGACCAGGCACTAACATGTACCTTTACAACAGAGCCGAAGGTTACAATGAAATAATCCCGAACAACAACCAGGCGGGCCGGCTGTCTAATAAAGACAAACGAATTAACATAAACAGGTGCTACCACTAAACATACAAGGAGGGGGAGGAAAAACAATCAGTGGCAGCTAATAGGCCGGTGACGACGACCGCCGAGCTCCACCCGCCCGGGAAGGGGAAACACCCTCGGTCGGACTCGTGACAGCTAGGAATATGGGACCAAATACAGTACCAGTCAAAGGTTTGGACACACCTACTCATTATTTTGACTATTCTCTACATTGTAGAATAATAGTGAAGACATCAAAACCATGAAATAACACATATGGAATCATGTAGTAACCAAAAAAAGTGTTAAACAATTCAAAATATATATTTATATTTGAGATTTTTTAAAGTAGCCACCCTTTGCCTTGATGACAGCTTTGCACACTCTTGGCATTCTCTCAACCAGCTTCATGAGGTAGTCACCTGGAATGCATTTCAATTAACAGGTGTGCCTTGTTAAAAGTTCATTTGTGGAATTTCTTAACCTTCTTAATCCATTTGAGCCAATCAGTTGTATTGTGACAAGCTAGGGGTGGTATACAGAAGATAGCCCTATTTGGTAAAAGACCAAGTCCATATTATGACAAGAACAGCTCAAATAAGCAAAGAGAAACGACAGTCCATCATTACTTTAAGACCTGAAGGTCAGTCAATCCGGAAAGAACTTTTAATGTTTATTCAAGTGCAGTCGCAAAAACCATCAAGCGCTATAATGAAACTGTCTCTCATGAGGACCGCCACAGGAATGGACGACCCAGAGTTACCTCTGCTGTCAAGGATAAGTTAATTAGAGTTACCAGCCTCAGATTGCAGCCCAAATAAATGCTTCACAGAGTTCAAGTAACAGACACATCTCAACATCAACTGTTCAGAAGAGACTGCAGGAATCAGACCTTCATGGCCTAATGGCTGCAAAGAAACCACTACTAAAGGACACCAACAATAAGAAGAGACTTGCTTGGGCCAAGAAACACAAGCAATGGACATTAGACCGGTGGAAATCTGTCCTTTGGTCTGTTGAGTCCAAATGACAGATTTCCGCATGTGTTGTTCCCACCGTGAAGCATGGAGGAGGAGGTGTGAGGGTGTGGGGGTGCTTTGCTCCCGAGTGGCGCAGCGGTCTAAGTCACTGCATCTCAGTGCAAAAGGCGTCACTACAGTCCCTGGTTCAAAATTAGGCTGTATCACATCCGGCTGTGATTGGGAGTCCCATAGGGTGGCGCACAATAGGTCCAGCGTCGTCCAGGTTTGGCCGGGGTAGGCCGTCATTGTAAATAAGAATTGGTTCTTAACTGACTTGCCTAGTTACATAAAAAAATGTTTTAAATGTACAACAAATGTTTTGCTGGTGACACTGTTACTGATTTATTCAAGGCGTACTTAACCAGCATGGCTACCACAGCATTCTGCAGCGATACACCATCCCATCTGGTTTGCGCTTAGTGGGACCATCATTTGTTTTTCAGCAGGACAATTACCCAACACACCTCCAGTCTGTGTAAGGGCTATTTGACCAAGAAGGAGAGTGATGGAGTGCTGCATCAGATGACCTGGCCTCCACAATCTTCCGAACTCAACCCAATTGAGATGGTTTGGAATGACTTGGACCGCGGAGTGAAGGAAAAGCAGCCAACAAGTACTCAGCATATGTGGGAACTCGTTCAAGACTGTTGGAAAAGCATTCCTCATGAAGCTGGTTGAGAAAATGCAAGAGTGCGCAAAGTCATCAAGGCAAAGGGTGACTGGATTGGCTAGCACTGACCTCTCTGATTGGTTTGCCTGCTCTCATTCAAAATGAGATCTGTAAATTCTCTCTTTCAATTTGTTCCCTCCATCCTCTCCTTTTCCTGGATGCTGATTAGAGCCACTAAAAGGAGAAGTCCCTCTCATCTGTCTCTTTCTCTTGTCATTCTCTCACCCCCTTATTTAGGGTGGCAGAATCACTCAACATGTCACTGATGTGTCACTCAAACACAGGGGTGGTTGTGCTCTGTCACAGTACGTCACACTCACCTATTTCTCAGTGATGCTTCAATTCTTTCATTCGGTTCTTGATCCTTTCTTCTCTAGTCTTTCTCTCTCTCTCATTCTATCTCTCCGTAATGTGACTGTGGCCATGAGAGAAGTGTACGTGAGACAGAGTTTCAAGCTCCCTTATCATTGTTACATCAGGAAATGGACATTTAGCATTTCCTGTGACTTGCTAGTGTGAGCGAGTCATTGGACAGTGGCAGGGAAAATACCTTGTCATCATAGAGCGACAACCATCTGTTTGTCCCTGTCTGGGGTGAAGAACAACAATAATAATATACACTGAGATTCATCATCAACTATTTTAAGTACTTTGATTATTTCAATACCGTTATCATGAATAATTGTATCACGCCCGTACATTTCAAAGCTCTTGCTGAGACGGATAGGGTTAGGTTTAAGTCTGTGAGTGAATTAGCTGTACATATTCAAATATACATTAATTGTTGTAAAAGCTGATTTGCTTTGATAGTAAGAGACACTCATGTCCTTTCCTAGCTTGGTAGGTCAGAGCAAGGGTAGTGTCTTCAGCACCTGTATTATAAGACAGAGGGTGTGTAAAACAGGGTAGTGTCTTCAGCTCCTGTATTATAAGACAGAGGGTGTGTAAAACAGGGTTGTGTCTTCAGCTCCTGTATTATAAGACAGAGGGTGTGTAAAACAGGGTAGTGTCTTCAGCACCTGTATTATAAGACAGAGGGTGTGTAAAACAGGGTAGTGTCTTCAGCACCTGTATTATAAGACAGAGGGTGTGTAAAACAGGGTAGTGTCTTCAGCACCTGTATTATAAGACAGAGGGTGTGTAAAACAGGGTAGTGTCTTCAGCACCTGTATTATAAGACAGAGGGTGTGTAAAACAGGGTAGTGTCTTCAGCACCTGTATTATAAGACAGAGGGTGTGTAAAACAGGGTAGTGTCTTCAGCACCTGTATTATAAGACAGAGGGTGTGTAAAACAGGGTAGTGTCTTCAGCACCTGTATTATAAGACAGAGGGTGTGTAAAACAGGGTAGTGTCTTCAGCACCTGTATTATAAGACAGAGGGTGTGTAAAACAGGGTAGTGTCTTCAGCACCTGTATTATACGACAGAGGGTGTGTAAAACAGGGTAGTGTCTTCAGCACCTGTATTATAAGACAGAGGGTGTGTAAAACAGGGTAGTGTCTTCAGCACCTGTATTATAAGACAGAGGGTGTGTAAAACAGGGTAGTATCTTCAGCACCTGTATTATAAGACAGAGGGTGTGTAAAACAGGGTTGTGTCTTCAGCACCTGTATTATAAGACAGAGGGTGTGTAAAACAGGGTAGTGTCTTCAGCACCTGTATTATAAGACAGAGGGTGTGTAAAACAGGGTTGTGTCTTCAGCACCTGTATTATAAGACAGAGGGTGTGTAAAACAAGGTAGTGTCTTCAGCACCTGTATTATAAGACAGAGGGTGTGTAAAACAGGGTTGTGTCTTCAGCACCTGTATTATAAGACAGAGGGTGTGTAAAACAGGGTAGTGTCTTCAGCACCTGTATTATAAGACAGAGGGTGTGTAAAACAGGGTAGTGTCTTCAGCTCCTGTATTATAAGACAGAGGGTGTGTAAAACAGGGTAGTGTCTTCAGCACCTGTATTATAAGACAGAGGGTGTGTAAAACAGGGTAGTGTCTTCAGCTCCTGTATTATAAGACAGAGGGTGTGTAAAACAGGGTAGTGTCTTCAGCACCTGTATTATAAGACAGAGGGTGTGTAAAACAGGGTAGTGTCTTCAGCACCTGTATTATAAGACAGAGGGTGTAAAACAGGGTAGTGTCTTCAGCACCTGTATTATAAGACAGAGGGTGTGTAAAACAGGGTAGTATCTTCAGCACCTGTATTATAAGACAGAGGGTGTGTAAAACAGGGTTGTGTCTTCAGCACCTGTATTATAAGACAGAGGGTGTGTAAAACAGGGTAGTGTCTTCAGCACCTGTATTATAAGACAGAGGGTGTGTAAAACAGGGTAGTGTCTTCAGCACCTGTATTATAAGACAGAGGGTGTGTAAAACAGGGTAGTGTCTTCAGCACCTGTATTATAAGACAGAGGGTGTGTAAAACAGGGTAGTGTCTTCAGCACCTGTATTATAAGACAGAGGGTGTGTAAAACAGGGTAGTGTCTTCAGCACCTGTATTATAAGACAGAGGGTGTGTAAAACAGGGTAGTGTCTTCAGCACCTGTATTATAAGACAGAGGGTGTGTAAAACAGGGTAGTGTCTTCAGCACCTGTATTATAAGACAGAGGGTGTGTAAAACAGGGTAGTGGCTTCAGCACCTGTATTATAAGACAGAGGGTGTGTAAAACAGGGTAGTGTCTTCAGCACCTGTATTATACGACAGAGGGTGTGTAAAACAGGGTAGTGTCTTCAGCACCTGTATTATAAGACAGAGGGTGTGTAAAACAGGGTAGTGTCTTCAGCACCTGTATTATAAGACAGAGGGTGTGTAAAACAGGGTAGTATCTTCAGCACCTGTATTATAAGACAGAGGGTGTGTAAAACAGGGTTGTGTCTTCAGCACCTGTATTATAAGACAGAGGGTGTGTAAAACAGGGTAGTGTCTTCAGCACCTGTATTATAAGACAGAGGGTGTGTAAAACAGGGTTGTGTCTTCAGCACCTGTATTATAAGACAGAGGGTGTGTAAAACAAGGTAGTGTCTTCAGCACCTGTATTATAAGACAGAGGGTGTGTAAAACAGGGTTGTGTCTTCAGCACCTGTATTATAAGACAGAGGGTGTGTAAAACAGGGTAGTGTCTTCAGCACCTGTATTATAAGACAGAGGGTGTGTAAAACAGGGTAGTGTCTTCAGCTCCTGTATTATAAGACAGAGGGTGTGTAAAACAGGGTAGTGTCTTCAGCACCTGTATTATAAGACAGAGGGTGTGTAAAACAGGGTAGTGTCTTCAGCTCCTGTATTATAAGACAGAGGGTGTGTAAAACAGGGTAGTGTCTTCAGCACCTGTATTATAAGACAGAGGGTGTGTAAAACAGGGTAGTGTCTTCAGCACCTGTATTATAAGACAGAGGGTGTGTAAAACAGGGTAGTGTCTTCAGCACCTGTATTATAAGACAGAGGGTGTGTAAAACAGGGTAGTGTCTTCAGCTCCTGTATTATAAGACAGAGGGTGTGTTAAACAGGGTAGTGTCTTCAGCACCTGTATTATAAGACAGAGGGTGTGTAAAACAGGGTCGTGTAGAGAGCAAGGGGAGTACTTTCCTCTGCCTCTGGCTACAGATGGTTGTTAATTCATGCATTATAACCCTGACTGTAGCTTTCGGCTGTAGGATTCTCTCTTTCGGTGTATCTTTACATATTCATGAATTATACAATTGTACACACATAGGGATTCTAGTTATCAGAGAAGTCGTTTTTCTATGCCTGATGCTTTGGCTAAAAGTAATTTAATTGGGAAGGATGGATAAGAGCACTGTGCTCATAATGTGTACTGTATGTGTAAATGTGTGTGCACGCACGTTAGAGTGTGTGTCTGTGTCAGTGTTTGTGTGTGTGACCTCTCATTTACCCCACAAGAACTCTTCTCTCTTCTAACCAGTGTCTCCCTCTCCCGCTACTCGTGTTGCACTCAATCGCTACGTTGATGGCCTGTGTCAAATCCATAATCAATACAGGGATCAATATGTAGAACACATAATCCTGACGCTAGCTAGATTCAGGAGGGTTAAAGACATGTAGAACACATAATCCTGACGCTAGCTAGATTCAGGCGGGTTAAAGACATGTAGAACACATAATCCTGACGCTAGCTAGATTCAGGCGGGTTAAAGACATGTAGAACACATAATCCTGACGCTAGCTAGATTCAGGCGGGTTAAAGACATGTGGAACACATAATCCTGACGCTAGCTAGATTCAGGCGGGTTAAAGACATGTAGAACACATAATCCTGACGCGAGCTAGATTCAGGCGGGTTAAAGACATGTAGAACACATAATCCTGAAGCGAGCTAGATTCAGGCGGGTTAAAGACATGTAGAACACATAATCCTGACGCTAGCTAGATTCAGGCGGGTTAAAGACATGTAGAACACATAATCCTGACGCTAGCTAGATTCAGGCGGGTTAAAGACATGTGGAACACATAATCCTGACGCTAGCTAGATTCAGGTGGGTTAAAGACATGTAGAACACATAATCCTGACGCTAGCTAGATTCAGGCGGGTTAAAGACATGTAGAACACATAATCCTGACGCGAGCTAGATTCAGGCGGGTTAAAGACATGTAGAACACATAATCCTGACGCTAGCTAGATTCAGGCGGGTTAAAGACATGTAGAACACATAATCCTGACGCTAGCTAGATTCAGGCGGTTTAAATCAAATCAAATCAAATCAAAATCAAATCAAATTTATTTATATAGCCCTTCGTACATCAGCTGATATCTCAAAGTGCTGTACAGAAACCCAGCCTAAAACCCCAAACAGCAAACAATGCAGGTGTAAAAGACATGTAGAACACATAATCCTGAAGCTAGCTAGATTCAGGCGGGTTAAAGACATGTAGAACACATAATCCTGACGCTTGCTAGATTCATGCGGGTTAAAGACATGTAGAACATATAATCCTGACGCTAGCTAGATTCAGGCGGGTTAAAGACATGTAGAACACATAATCCTGACGCTAGCTAGATTCAGGCGGGTTAAAGACATGTAGAACACATAATCCTGACGTTAGCTAGATTCAGGCGGGTTAAAGACATGTAGAACACATAATCCTGACGCTAGCTAGATTCAGGCGGGTTAAAGACATGTAGGAACACAGAGTTCTGACGCACAAACATGAGTTACAGCGGTGTGGTAACTGTGTTGTTCGTTCAGATTGTGGCTGTGGGGGGTCAAAGCTCTGCTTAAGGACAAAGCATCAAGTTGGAGAAGTGTTAGTGAAGAAAGGCAGAGTACAGGCAGATCCCCTGTCAACCATGTTGAGAGTATGCCCAACTCGCTGAGGAAAGAACAAAAGAGGAGAGAGAAAGAAAGGAGTGTGAGCGGCTTGTTTTGTACAAAAGGAGCTGGCAGGCATCTGTGATGGGACTCACTGGCTGCCTCCCGTCAGTACTGGTCTGCATCAACAGGCCCTTACACACACACACACACACACACACACACACACACACACACACACACACACACACACACACACACACACACACACACACACACACACACACACACACACACACACACACACACACACACACACACACACACACACACACACACACACACACACACACACACACACACACACACACAGGGAGAGAGCACAAGTCAAAGGCAATCAGGTAGTAAGTATAGGTGTGTAGAGTTTTAGAGTGATATATAAGGAAACTGTATTTTTATAAGTGCAGACAGATTTTTGTCATGATTGTGCCCACTCCTGTACTCACTGCAAGGAAACACTAATACTAATTCAGCTTTGAAAGCAGTAACTTGCCACAGAGCCAGCCTCTACTAACTACAATCCACTAACCACTTCTCCTTTCTTCAGCTGAAATATTGTAACACTTTCTAGAATGATGTTTTAACATTGCTACCTTCACAGATCAGATCACTTGTCAGGTTTTAAATGATGAGAACAGGCAATTCTGTATGGGCTCTACCTTTGTATCATAAGTGAAGCTATGACCTTACCTAGCATAAATGTGCTGGAAGTGCTCCTTGCATGACTGGGCTACATCACTAGAAGTGATGAACTACAGTTCCCATCATTCAGTGGTGCAGGTATGTCATCTGTTCTCATAGGAGGTAAACTGATGGAGGATGGAAGTGTGCTCTTTAGTGCATTCTGGGGGAGTGAGGCAGAACATTTGCTCCCTCAAAAGCACCATGAAGATTTAATCTGCCAGATTAAGTTGTTTGTTATGAAGCTTCTCTCTCTCTCTTTCTCTCTTTCTCCCTCCTCTCTCTCTTTCTCTCTTCTCTCTCTCTCGCTCTCTCTCCCTCCTCTCAATTCAATTCAAGGGGCTTTATTGGCATGTAAAACGTGTTAACATTGTCAAAGCAAGTGAGGTAGATAATATACGAAAGTGAAATAAACAATAAAATTGACAGTAAACATTACACTCACAGAAGTTTCAAAAGAATGAAGACATTACAAATGTCATGTTATGTATATATACAGTGTTGTAAAGATGTACAAATGGTTGAAGTACAAAAGGGAAAATAAATAAGCATAAATAGTTGTTGTAATTACAATGGTGGACCTTTTCTCATGACAACAGGTCACAAATCTTGCTGCAGTGATGGCATACTGTGGTATTTCACCCAGTAGACATGGGAGTTTATCAAAATCTCTCTCACTCGCGTTCCCTCCATCTCTCTCTCTCTCTCTCTCTCTCTCTCTCTCTCTCTCTCTCTCTCTCTCTCTCTCTCTCTCTCTCTCTCCCTCTCTCTCTCTCTCTCTCTCTCTGTCCTTGTCTCTCTCCTTGTCTCTCTTTAGTAAGAGCTTTGATAATGATACTGCAAAGTTTTAGGAATTTGGGGTATTTGAGAGAGTGAAGGAGATAGAGAGGGAGAGAGAT
Organism: Oncorhynchus keta; assembly: GCF_023373465.1. Classification (NCBI taxonomy): domain Eukaryota; kingdom Metazoa; phylum Chordata; class Actinopteri; order Salmoniformes; family Salmonidae; genus Oncorhynchus; species Oncorhynchus keta. The sequence continues at coordinate 22,500,911 of NC_068444.1, read as the reverse complement.
ACAGTATATAGAAGGGAAAGAGAGATGGAGGGAGAGAGTGAAGGAGATAGAGAGGGAGAGAGATACAGTATATAGAAGGGAAAGAGAGATGGAGGGAGAGAGTGAAGGAGGGAGGGAGGTACATTGATTAGTGAAGTGGATTCTCTGAAATGGAGCTGCTGTTACATCATAGCAAAATAAAAGAGAAAGAGATGGGATGAGTTACAGGAAATGCCTCACCTCCATAAAAGCCCTTCTATCCTACTTTACTCCATTTCTCCCTGTCTCTCTCTCCCTGTGTCTGTCTGTCTCTCCCTGTGTCTGTCTGTCCCCTCTGTGACTCTCCCTGTGTCTGTCTGTTCCCTATGTCTGTCTCTCCCTGTGTCTGTCTGTCCCCTCTGTTTGTCTCTGTCTGTGTCTGTCTTTCCCCTCTGTCTGTCTCTCCCTGTGTCTGTCTGTCTCTGTCTCTCTCTCCCTGTGTCTGTCTGTCCCCTCTGTCTCTCTCTGTCTGTCCATCTGTCTTTCCCCTCTGTCTGTCTCTCCCTGTGTCTGTCTGTCTCTGTCTCTCTCTCCCTGTGTCTGTCCCCTCTGTCTGTCTGTCTCTCTCTGTCTGTCTCTCTCTGTCTGTCCCCTCTGTCTGTCTGTCCGTCTGTCTGTCTCTCTCTGTCTCTCTCTGTCGGTCTCTTTCTGTCCCGTCTGTCCGTCTGTCCGTCTGTCTGTCTGTCTGTCTGTCTGTCTGTCTTTCCATGGTAAATCCTGTGGGTACCAATGGCCTGCTGTCGCTAGGCTTAGTGCAGACTGATCCTCGGGGCCAGTACTAATTGGGCAGTCTGGCTCTATGGCACAATTCTGGCTGAGGATGTGTGATTGATACCAGCACATGTAGTCCTCTCTCGCTCTCTCTCTCACTCTCTCTCTCTCTCTCTCTCTCTCTCTCTCTCTCTCTCTCTCTCTCTCTCTCTCTCTCTCTCTCTCTCTCTCTCTCTCTCTCTCTCACACACACACACACCCCCCCACCCACCCCCCCCCCCCCACACACACACACACACACACACACACACACACACACACACACACACACACACACACACACACACACACACACACACACACAGCCACAGAGTGGAAGGTTTCAGGGTGCCAATGATGTCTTCATTAAACACACTATAGGCAAAGGCTTTATTGGGCCTCACCGCGTCAAGCCTAACCTCTTAACACTATGGCTGTCAGGACCAAGCGCCGAAAGACCAAAGCATCTTTATCGAGTTGTGTACAGGCCAGGGTTATGTTGGCAGCTCAGAGCTAAGGGTGTGTACACTACAGTGGATTATGTTGGTCAGACTCAGTGACATACAGACTCTGACATACCAATATAGTATAGTACAGTATGATAACAGTATAGTACAGTATGATAGCAGTAACGTACAGTATGATAACAGTATAATACAGTATGATAACAGTATAATACAGTATGATAACACTATAGTACAGTATGATAACGGAATAGTACAGTGTGATAACAGTAGAGTACAGTACGATAACATTATAATACAGTATGAGAACAGTATAGTGCAGTATGAAAACAGTATGGTACAGTATAGTGCAGTATGAGAACAGTATAGCACATGATAACACTATAGTACAGTATGATAATAGTACAGTACGATAATAGTATAATACAGTATGATAACAGTATAGTACAGTATGATAACAGTAAAGTACAGTATGATATCAGTATAGTGCGGTACAGTATGATAACAGTATAGTACAGTATGATATTGTGGTCCTTCTGTAGCTCAGTTGGTAGAGCATGGCGCTTGTAACGCCAGGGTAGTGGGTTCGATCCCCGGGACCACCCATACGTAGAATGTATGCACACATGACTGTAAGTCGCTTTGGATAAAAGCGTCTGCTAAATGGCATATATTATTATTATTATTATTATTATATATTATTATCAGTGTAGTACGGTACAGTATGATAATAGTATAGTACAGTATGATAACAGTAAAGTACAGTATGATATCAGTATAGTGCAGCATGATAACAGTATAGTACAGTATGATATCAGTACACTACAGTATCATAACAGTATAGTACAGTATGATAACAGTAAGATACAATATGATATCAGTATAGTACGGTACAGTATGATGACAGTATAGTACTGTATGATAACAGTAAAGTACAGTATGATAACAGTAAAGTACAGTATGATACCAGTACAGGGCTCCGGGCAGCCGAGCGGAAATGGAGGAAAACTCGCCTCCCTGCGGACCTGGCATCCTTTCACTCCCTCCTCTCTACATTTTCCTCCTCTGTCTCTGCTGCTAAAGCCACTTTCTACCATTCTAAATTCCAAGCATCTGCCTCTAACCTAGGAAGCTCTTTGCCACCTTCTCCTCCCTCCTGAATCCTCCCCCCTCCCTCCTCCCTCTCTGCAGATGACTTCGTCAACCATTTTGAAAAGAAGGTCGATGACATCCGATCCTCGTTTGCTAAGTCAAACGACACCGCTGGTTCTGCTCACACTGCCCTACCCTATGCTCTGACCTCTTTCTCCCCTCTCTCTCCAGATGAAATCTCGCGTCTTGTGACGGCCGGCCGCCCAACAACCTGCCCGCTTGACCCTATCCCCTCCTCTCTTCTCCAGACCATTTCCGGAGACCTTCTCCCTTACCTCACCTCGCTCATCAACTCATCCCTGACCGCTGGCTATGTCCCTCCCGT